>NC_043020.1:457500-487500 GCF_006345805.1 Octopus sinensis | reverse complement strand
AAAGACCATACTGTTCCATATTGTTTCTTTTAGAAGTGTATTTAGTGGAGGCATGTGGTTTAGTAGTTAGGTTGCTAGACTCATGCTTGCCAGATTGCAGTTTCAATTCCTGGGCTGGGTGACACATCGTGTTCTTCATTTCACATGGCTCCAGTCCACTCAGCTAGTAAAAATAAGTAATCCTGTGAGGTGGGGTATATACACCACAGAAACCAGGAAATCAGCTCTGTGAGTCTATATGACTCGAAAAGAATCTATTTATGTATTGCGTCCTTCATACTATCAAGAACAATTATGAGTGATTTGATGGAGATTTGGTTGCTATTTCTAACATGTAAGGCAATAGGAGTAGAGACTTCTTCAAAGACTTGGTGTTGAGAGTGATTTATATTGTTGTAATGACTTACTATCATGAAGAATTAGTACCAAAAGTTGTGAGTTCTTGTCCTGCAACATCCCATTACATCAATCCCACATCCACTTCTTGGGATCTCTTCAGTTTGACCGGCAGTTTTTTCTAGCGGTGTCATATGAAATTGTCACCTATAATTATGAGCCTAGTATCGATCTATTGCATTTCAATCTGTTTTAGGGTTAGGGTTAGGGGTGGGGGGAAGGGAATCTTTTTTCTTCAGAAATGTAAATAAACCCAATCTGTTTCTTAAACGAGGGACATATTCATACAGCACAGAATGTTTTCACCTCAATAGACATCATTGATTGGTTGAAATTGCAGAAATTGAAGAAAAAAAAACAAAAAATATCTTACAAACTATAAAATTTTCTCAATAAAGCCAAGAGAAAAAGATGTTTTATAAACAGATTCTACCAGTATACGAAGTTTAAAAGTGTTTAGTTGCGTGGAAATTATTTTAACAAACTGCCGGTCAAACAGAAAAGATCCGTTAAATTGTAGTTGTCAGACAGAATGCACAAAGACTTGTCTCCCTTCCATTGAGATAGCATTAAAAAGGAAACCCATAAATGTGAGAGGAAATCTATACTAATTCCAGATACAGGAATGCCAAACCCATTATAGCAGAGCTCCAGCATGGCCATAACAATGATGGCTATAATACTTAAAGAAAGCCATAATGTTAAAGTAAATCTGTATTACTTCTAAAACAAGAGAAATTGATTAAATATTAATTAACAGATAACACTATAAATTCTAAGGAAAATATCTTCTTTTTGTAAACCGAAGGCCATGTATGAGTGTAGGAAAGCAAGTCTCATCCCATAAAGGTATGAAAATAGTATCAACTGTTTTATTATTCATTTTCTTTTCTTTATTGTTCAGCATCCATTTTTTTGCATGCATTTCCATTAGAGAAATTGTTTTTACAGTTGGATGCTTTTCCTGGACCATAAAATAGAAGAGAAACCAGTTTTTTGCTTGTTTTTTTTTCCTTCTCTTTTTTCTTTTTTTTTTTGTTGGTTTTTTCCATTGTTGTCTCTTTTTCAAAAGCACAACACAACCTGCTGCAATATGTGAAATGATATCCTCCACCACCACTGCTGCTGCCACTGCCACTAGCATCAATAAAAGGTCATTAGTCCAGCACCCTGGTCTCACAACCAATCTCCTAGACATTTTTTAGATCCAGATATTAATCAATGTGGCTCAATGAAAAAAAAAAAATGTACAGTGTCTTAACAAAAATAAAGTACAAACGTCCTTCTCCTTTTTCACTCTCTCAGTTTTACTGAGATAAAAATTCCTCTGTTCAAGGATAAACTGTCTTTAATTCTTTTACTTGTTTCAGTCATTTGACCGAAGCCATACTAGGCCGGCCACCGTATGAATTTTTAGTTGAATGGATCAACATCAGTACTTATTTCAGCTTGGTACTCATTTTATTGGTCCCTTTTGCCAAACTGCTAGGTTACTCAAATGCAAACACCGGTTGTCAAGTGGTAGTGATGGGACAAACACAGACACAAAGACACACACATGCTCACAGGAATGGACTTCTTTCAGTTTCCATCTACCAAATCCACTCACAAAGCTTTGGCTGGTTCGAGGCTATACTAGAAGACACTTGCCCAAGGTGTCTCCACACTGGGACTGAATCTGGAACCATGTGGTTGGGAAGCAAGCTTCTTACCACACAGCCAGACCAAGGATATAATCAACCAGGAATTTAGCTTTATATACTAATCCTTTGGCCAAGCAGTAACTTCAGAATCTTTCCACATTATGCTTGATCATCACTCAGGTAAAATTTTTGCAACAAAAGTAGCTTCTACTGAATATTCCATAGTGCCTGCACTCTCCAGGAAAATACTTAGACACAAAGTACAATAATCTCTTTGGCTACATCTGTCTTTATTCATTATTCATTCTGAAAGGCAGGTTAAACCACAGAGCCTTTCTGGGCTTCATTCTATAACGTCTGTTTAGGGCAACAGAAAATTGCTTCAAGACAAGATTTAATCTACACAAAAATTCATTAAGACATCCAGAAAGCAGGTCCTTAATGAGTGTCAAAATACGTTTGACCACTGAATTTGGTTTGGCTCCTTTCAAGATACAGTGGTCAATTTTAGAAAGAGCAAACTAATACCAAAATGGCTCTTACAATAAGTGTATCAGACGTCTCTTATGTTTAACCCTTTAGTGTTTAAACCGGCCACATCTGGCCCAATATATTCTACATGTTTTATATTTGAATTCTGCCATATCTAGCCTCTCACACCTAACCTACAATGTCATTAAAAAAATAATCACATCATTGAAACCTCAAAGCTATAAGATAATGCATGATTAATTCAAAACAATTTGAGTGAAAAATTATTACATTTAACAGAGTAATCTGAACATTAAAGGGTTAAGTTTGCATGTTAAGACAAGCTTGTTATGTTTAAGGGGGAAATATTTTTTCCAGTCTGAGATTAGCTTTAAACCATAAATCTGAATTTTTGAACTGCTGCAGAAATTCGATTTTTTTTTGTTTGTTCAGAGGCCACCTCTACTGAATCAATGATGTTCATAGTTATTTCGTAGGTATTTCTCTCTCTCTCACCAATTGTTACTGCTATCGTAATTATTTGGAATATATTGAAACTGGTTGGGGTTAGGAAAGGCATCCAAATGCAGAAACTAAGTCAAGATTAAGACAATGGAACAAGAGACAGTCACTCCACACACTGGAACTTGTTGAGCCATCCTACCCATGCCAGCATTGAATATGGACATAGAACGATGACAACGATGGCGTGTGAGAATGTGCGTGTGCGTGTATATATATATGTGTGTGTATGTAAATATATATATCCAGTCATAGAAACATTGCCAGATCAAACTGGGCCTGGTGCAGCCTTCTGGCTTCCCAGACCCCAGTTGAACCACCCAACTCATGCTAGCATGGAAAGCGGACGCTAAACGGTGATGATGATGATATATATATATACACACACACACATACATACAAATATATATATATATACATACATATATATATATATATATTATATATATATATATACACACACACACATACATACATACATATATATACACACGTACATACACATATTTAATGATTATAAGTGAACATGATATATGCACATGTCATATCTATTTGAAGTGTCAATGTACATAAGAATATGTGTGAATGAAGTGGAAGTAAGAATGAATAATGTATCACCAAGGTTCTTAGAATGGAAACCCCATCAAGATGTTCCTGCAAATTGCAATGCACTGGTTGTATTCGGTTTTGTAATTGGTATGGTGCCTTTAAAGGAGGAAAGGAAGGAAACGTGCTGACTTTTCCAAAGCTATCTCAACCAGATACCAAATATAGTTAAGCCGAAGAAGCTTGCTTAAGGATCAATTTAAAAGGTGCCATTCACTTCAAATATAAATGCATCTTTTGTAACTGTTGAAACATGAAGCTGCGTCACTTTACAATAGTGTATTATCCGACCACGTGTGTTTGCATGAATGTACATTATTCGCACGTGCATGTTTGCGTCCATGCATGTGTGCACATGCATTTGCATGTGTGTTGTGTGCAGGTGCAAGCACATGCACACAAATATACACAAATGCATATTCACATATGCATATATGCTAAAGTGCATTCAAATCCATTTATTTCTTTCAATGTAGTGTGTGGGTTGGATGGTTGTCCAAATTTAGATATTCGACAAAAGAAACAATTTGAAATTGAAATTGTATCAATGAAATCATATATCAATGTAAGAAATAGTTATTTGCGACATTGTTGTGCAGTATGCAAATATTGCAAATAGATTTGCATATTGAGTCAGTAAGATGTCAGATTACCAGTGGAAGGTTCAACAGTTTGCACACTGTCTTTGACACTAAGCAACGGTTCAGTTCACATATTTAATAAATAGGAACCACTGCAGACAGATAGAACACAATAAACATCATCATCGTTTTAACATCCACTTTTCTATGCTTGCATGGTCAGACAGAGTTTATTGTGGCAGATTTTCAACGGCTGGATGCTCTCTCTGTCACCAACCCTCACCTGTTTCCAAGCAAGGTAATATTTCCTCATGGCCAAACATGTTTATGCAGAATATTTGAAATGAATGACAAAGCTTACATGAAAATCACAATCATTTACAACTATGATGCAATCTCAGATAACGAGGTACACACACACACACACACACACTTTTTATACGATAGAAGTTAACACGTGGCCAAGTAAGACCACTTCCTAAACTTTCAAACATTGAGTTGAAGTTCCTGCATGAATTTGCTCCGAGTGGATAAAGTGTTTCCCAGCACTGGGCCCACTTCCCAGTGCAATCAGTTACAAAACCAGTGGCCGAGCAAATGCTGAGATAACAAGAAGCCAACTACACATGAGGTCTACCTTCAATAGTTTCTGTCTACTAAATCCACTCATAAGTCTTTGATCAGTGTGAGGCTATAGGTAGAAAATACATGTCCAATTAATTAGTGGCTACAGGTAATTAGTGACTGGTGAGTCACTCAGTGAAACTCAAAATAAATAGCCCAATATTACACTGATATAACAGTGATTTCTGGCTGACACAGATACAAGTACATATACCACTGACACCACCAGCATTCAGTACCTGCAATTTGTTTTCCCACGCTAGCATGAGCAGGATGGGTTGACAGAGTTCAAGTCAATTCTTATGCGGAGTCACTGTCCACCTGGATGAGTTGAAGGACCATCTCTCTCTCTCTCTCATTTGTAAGTTTAATTTTTGGTTTAGTTTCTATGGTTGGATACGCTTCCTAACACCAAACCCTTTACAGAGTGCAAAACAGGGAGTATTTTATATCATGGCCTCGGCACAATAAAAGCTATATTCCCAAGTCTAAAGGGTCCACTTGGCCCTTCACTGACATTGATACATTGTCTTAATGTTCACTTTTTCCATGCTTGTACAGGTTACATAGAATATTCTGAGGAGGATTTTCTATTGCTGGATGCCCTTCCTGTCACTAACCTTCACCTGTTTCCAAGCAACACAATGTTTCTCCACGGCCAAACATGTTTTTGCATAGAAGACTGGAAAGAACATCGCCTTTAATGATGGTGGCACTCAATTACAACCATCACATGAAGTCAAGACAAGGGGAACACTCAAATACATCCACATCCATCTGAGTTTCGGATGCCGAGATGGAAATCCGAAACTCGGAGTTTTATCATGGCTACCGAATAATTGTCACATATTACATTTACAGATATATTCCTCTACTTACATAATATCGAGGTCTCTTTCATTCTTTTGTTGTCTTACCATTTCTATCAATAATATATATATATATATATATATACTATATATATATATATACATACACACACACACATGCATGCATATATACATGATAGGCAGAAACGTTAGCGCACCGGGCAAAATGCTTAGCGGTATTTCGTCTGTCGTTATGTTCTGGGTTCAAATTCCTCCGAGGTCGACTTTGCCTTTCATACTTTCGGGGTCGATAAATTAAGTACCAGTTACGCACTGGGGTCGATGTAATCGACTTAATCCCTTTGTCTATCCTTGTTTGTCCCCTCTATGTTTAGCCCCTTGTGGGTAGTAAAGAAATATATATGCATGATAGGCTTCTTTCAGTTTCCATCTACGAAATTCACTAACTCGGCCTTGGTTGGTTCAGAGTTATAGTAGAAGTCACTTACCCAAGGTGTCATGAAGTAGGATTGAAACCGAGATATAATGGTTGGGAAGTAAGCATCTCGAGAACACGGCCAAAACAGTGCCTATACACACACAAGATGAGATTCCGCACACTTTTGTTTATCAAATTTCACATTAAATTTCAGGCACTGCAAAAAGATATGAGCCCAAATGGTTTGTATGGTTGCACAGTAAGATCAAAACCAGAATATTTTTGTTGCAGAGTAGTAAACTTTTGAACAGCACAATTACTCCTGATAAGGTTGCCATTGGCCTGTCATACTGAACTCGGCCTAATCTTACGAAGTATAGCTTGGAAAGAGCTACACGCTCGGCTTTCTGATTTCTATGTAACTCAAGTCAGTAGGGTTAAATAAATTTAGCTACTGATAGATGTATATGATTAGAAAAAGTAATTCAATTGACTTCCTATATATCATACTTGCTTGAGACAAATAAATATTGACTGTTTCATGTGAAACCTAAGATTTATAAATCTTATGGTGGAAGCAAGAGTGAAGGAGGTGGGTGAAAGTGCAGGGGCAAATAAGAATTTATGACATTCAATATTTTTCCATGGGACTTAATAACTGAAGTGATACAGTTGCAGCTTACATGAACCCAGGTCACTGACTAAACTGATAAACTACTAAATTGATAACTCTGGCATGTGGCCAGCAATAATAATGCGAAAGAATAATCAATTAGTTCAACCCCAGAGCTCAGTTGGTACTAGTGTTATTGACCTTGGAAGGATGAAAGGCAAAGTCGACTTCAGTAGCATTTGAACTCAGAATGAAAAGAGCTGCAAGAACTGCTGCTAACCATTTTGCCCAACACGTTAATGATTCAATTAGCTTGCCACTACTGACCACCACCACCACCAACAACAATGATTCTTTCAACAACAGTCCAAGGCTCTGAAATTGTTGGGGGAGGGGAAGAGGAAGTTGATCACATCAGCTTCAGTGCTCAACTAGTACTTATATATCTAATTGACCCTAAAAGACTGAAAGGTGATGTTGACTTTAGTGGAATTTGAACTCGGATCGTAAATAGCAGGAAGAAATGTCACCAAACATGTGCTAATGAGTCTGACAGCTCTCTGCCTTAATAATACTAATAATATATCTATATATATACAAATTATACAAATTATAGGCATAGGAGTGGCTGTGTGGTAAGTAGCTTGTTTACCAACCACATGGTTCCGGGTTCAGTCCCACTGCATGGCACATTGGGCAAGTGTCTTCTACTATAGCCTCGGGCCGACCAAAGCCTTGTGAGTGGATTTGGTAGACGGAAACTGAAAGAAACCCATTGTGTGTGTATATATATATATGTGTGTGTGTATATATATATATATATATATATATATATATATGTGTGTGTGTGTGTGTGTGTTGTGTGTGTGTGTGTATGTATATGTTTGTGTGTCTGTATTTGTCCCCCAACATTGCTTGACAACTGATGACATAACAGTGGTTTGGCAAAAGAGACCGATAGAATAAGTACTAGGCTTACAAAGAATAAGTCCTGGGGTCGAGCTGCTCGACTAAAGGCGGTGCTCCAGCATGGCCACAGTCACATGACTAAAACACGTAAAACAGTAAAAGATACACACACACACACATATATTTATCTTATAATGATGACTACAGCATAGCTCATGTCTCACGTGTTAGTCACGGTGCATTAAGAAAGTAGTGATCAAACCAATGGATGAGTTCTTTCTCATTCTTCTCTCTCTCTCTCTCTCTCTCTCTCTGTGAAAATTTCGAAACTCTAGTGTATTGTCATACTTTCTCATTGCAAGGATTATTCCAACCATCAAATATTGTAGTGTTTTAAATGAACTCGCTATCTGTACCCTAAAGCTAATGAAATCCATTCACAACACTTGCCTTTCTGCTTCTTTCCACCACCACGACCACCATTCAAGTTGTTATTAATCCTTTTGTGACAATAATTTTTAATGAAATACACTTCCTATGTGTTTAAATTATTTAAAAATAATCAAGAGTTTAGAAGAATTATGAAAAATAACTGACTTCTTCGTTATTAATCTGCTGTTTGGAACATAACTCAACAAAAGGTTTGTGCATGGAGTTATGATGGAGGCGTCGGAGTGGTTGTGTGGTAAGTAGCTTGCTTACGAACCACATGGTTCCAGGTTCAGTCCCACTGCGTGGCACCTTGGGCAAGTGTCTTCTACTATAGCCTCGGGCCGACCAAAGCCTTGTGAGTGGATTTGGTAGACGGAAACTGAAAGAAACCCGTTGGATATATGTATATATATATATACATAGGCGTAGGAGTGGCTGTGTGGTAAGTAGCTTGCTTACGAACCACATGGTTCCGGGTTCAGTCCCACTGTGTGGCACCTTGGGCAAGTGTCTTCTACTATAGCCTCGGGCCGACCAAAGCCTTGTGAGTGGATTTGGTAGACGGAAACTGAAAGAAGCCTGTTGTATATATGTGTGTGTATGTGTTTGTGTGTATATGTTTGTGTGTGTGTGTTTGTCCCCCTAGCATTGCTTGACAACCGATGCTGGTGTGTTTACGTCACCGTCACTTAGCGGTTCGGCAAAAGAGACCGATAGAATAAGTACTGGGCTTACAAAAGAATAAGTCCTGGGGTCGAGTTGCTTGACTAAAGGCAATGCTCCAACATGGCCGCAGTCAAATGACTGAAACAAGTAAAAGAGTAAAAGAGAGCTTAAATTTAAATATGAACATATTGAAATGGAAGTTTTCAGATTGTTAAGGCAGGGGTGGTCATGGGTGTGTTGGTATCAAGGTGAGTGAACGATGCATCAAAATATTACATGAAACCCTCTGTACCTTGAAAATCATAATTCTGTGGTACTCTCTTCTCATATATGTTTCCATAACGGGTTAGTTAGAGAGATAATTCTTGCCTTTATCAAATGTGGCGACAAAAGATTTTACACTGTCATTCTTTCTTCTCTCTCAATTAGATCTTCATTTAGCTAAGTATATTTATCTCATAAGCGTCAGTATGAACATCTTAATAAGATGTTTATGCCCATGGTGGGGTTACAGACTCAGGGGACCAACAGCGGCGAGCTGGCAGAATCGTTAGCACGTCGGGCAAAATGCTTAGCAGTATTTCAGCTGCCGTTACATTGTGAGTTCAAATTCCGCCGAGGTCGACTTTGCCTTTCATCCTTTCGGGGTCGATAAATTAAGTACCAGTTATGCACTGGGGTCGATATAATCGACTTAATACCTATGTTTGTCCATGTTCGTCCCCTCTATGTTTAGCCCCTTGTGAGTAATAAAGAAATAGGTGTTGGCTGTGTGGTAAGAATTTTGCTTCCCATCCAATTTGGTTTGGGGATTATAGTGCCACTGTGAGGCACCTTGGGCAAGTGTCTTCTACTATAACTCCAGGCTGAACAAAGCCTTGTGCATGGATTTGATAGACAGAACCTGACAGGAGCCCATCGTATCAGTGCCTGTGTGTGAGGGTGTGTGTGTGTGTGTGTGAGGGTGTGTGTGCGTGAGGGTGTGTGAGGATGTGTGTGTGAGGGTGTGTGTGTGTATGAGGCTGTGTGTGTGTGAGGGTGTGTGTGTGTATGAGGCTGTGTGTGTGAGAGGGTGTGTGTGAGGGTGTGTGTGTGAGGGTGTGTGTATATGAGGGTGTGTGTGTGTGTGTGAGGGTGTGTGTGTGTGTCTCTCTCATACCATGTCTTGATATAGTGTGATTGCAGTAAATGAATGGAAGATGATGACGATGAATGGACACCATGTAAACTAACACGTTTTGAGACTGAGACTAACCATACAAATCTCTATCTGACCGCAGTATTCCAAAATTGATATTCACTAGTGCTATATGGACAATAAGAACATTTTTGTTTCCAATAGTAACAATTCTAAAGTTGGGAAAATAAAACAAAGGACAACCACCTCAACAAAGTTTAACAATTTCACATAAAAATAGCTCTGATAAGAAAAGAAAAGCAAGAAACACAACTTCTGAATTTTTGTTGAATTTCTTCAGGGACATCTTATTTAAAAATAATTTCATAAGTCATAACCACATTTCAGAATATAATTAGAATCTTTTTGAAAGAATTAAAATATTTAAAACAACTGATAATTACATTCTGCTGTTAAGAAATTTCAAATATTTCAATTTTTTTTTTTTTTAGTGTTTTTACCTCATGTTTAAGAAATATTTTAATCAATCATTCTCTTCAAAGAAAAATTGTTTTCCAATTCTTTTTATTAAACCATTATTCAATAATGAAAGCTGTACATCACAACAGAGGAAGCAGGTGTTATGTAAAAGCGTCGATGGGGTTTCTTGTAGCTGTGATAAAATAAGGAAAAATTATCTTAAAATATCTGAGCTTAAGACTGGTTTCCAGTCTATATTTTAACATTATAAGACCTTTAACTGCCTACATATTTCTATCTATTTGTTTGTTCAAAGACAAGAATATATTCACCGTAAAAAGGAAAATGAAAGATAAAGAATTAAAAAAGAAAGAATGGTTCTTTACTATTTACAAATTAGCGTTATATAAAAAGCATGAAATCCTATGAAACTCCACCAAGTTCAGCTTGATTCATCGCAAAGAGGAAGCAGGGGTAGGAGAGAAAAAAACAAAAAATCTAACCAACCAACAAACCAGCCAGCCAGCCAACCAACCAACCAACCAACCGACCAGTCAGCCAACCAACCAAAACTTATGGAATTAATGGCAGTAATAAGAAGCCAAACAATATTCATGATGTGATAGACAGCCACAATTCTTGAAATATTATTCTCCAGATTACCTCATATTGTTTTTAACATAACCAAAAATAGTTTTATACAAAAGAGGGGAAAGAAAAAAAATTAAAGCAAAAAATAGGGAAAAGAACAAAAATAAAGCAATGTAAAATAATAAAAAAAAGAAGAGAGAGAATAACAGAAAAAGCCCTAAAAAATATATGAATAGAATCACACAAATTTTTGTGAATTTTATTTCCGAGCTGGAGATGGTGGCTCTGGAAATAGTTTTATAAAGCATTCTAAAAGGAGACCCCAAGATCTTCATAAAATTTCAACATAGATCAACAAATCCATTGATTCGCTATGAAAACTGGTGAAATAAATTTAAACATCTGTTGTCTACAAACATTAATGCTATTTTTAAACTTTAAGAGGGAAAATTTGGTGTTGTGGAAGAGAAATACCATGAGAGGGGGGAAAAAGCGAGATAGAGAGAGAAATAGATATACTGGGGAATAAATAGAAGAAAATGAAAAGAGTCAGCAAAATAAGATAGTTTTATTTTTTTTTCTCTACTTTCTTTTTTTTTTACATACATTTTTTGTCCCCCAACACAATTTTGTCTTTTTTTTCTTTCTTTTTTTTTTTTTTTCAATTTAGACAAGCTGAAATACGGGAATAAAAATATTTAATATGAAAGATGCTGTAACATTCCTTGTTGTGGCGAACACTTTTCAGCGTCAATGCACAGATATTGCTGCTGCAGTTTGAACAAAAGAGATTATGATGCATTGAAAACAAAATATTCAGAGGGACTACATACATAACACAAGAAGATAAAAAAAAAAACCCTTAAAGAAAGACAAACATACATACATATTGTGTTGTGTTATATATATATATATATATATATATATATATATATATATATATATATATAGTATATAGTGCAAACACACACTACATGTGCATGATACACACATTTTATTTTTATATTGCATAAACATTATGCATGCACATAAACATATGCATACATATATACACAACCATACATATGCATACATGTATATATATACACAAACATACATATGCATACATGTATATATATATACACACAAACATAAATATGCATACATGTATATATATACACAAACATAAATATGCATACATACATACATACATACATACATATGCACATAGACATACATACATACATACATACATACATATGTATGTATATAAATGTGTGTGTATGTATTTATATACCCTAAACAAAACTGTAAATAAAAATGACAAAAAAAAAAAAAAAACAAAACAAACAACCACCTCATTGAAGCTCCTATCCTTAGCAGAAAGCTAATTGGAGATTTTTATCCAAATTGAAATACACACACATCCATCCATCCATCCCCATCCATCCATCCACCTATCCATACATGTCTATACATGTAAATACACACACACAAACACACATGTAAATAGATATAAATAAGATAACAAATAAAGTTAGAAATTCAATCAGAAATTTACTTCTTGTATATTTTTCAAATTGTTTACTTTTGTTTTTCTTGCTTGTTTATTTTGTTTTTTTTTGTTGTTTTTTTTTTATTTTACTTTATTGTCATTTTTTTTTTTTAATGTTGTAAAATAAAATCTTTGTTGGTTGTTGTTATTGTTGGTTGTTTTTAACTCAGTTTTGCAGTTTAACATTTATTATTTCTCATACATAATGCATCGAGTTGATTCCGAATCAGAAACTATCAGTTATAGTCAGTGCTTACAATGTGGAAAACCGTTGTTCATTAGAGGAGGTGACGGTGGCGGCGCTGGAAGTGTAATGTGATGCATCACACATACATACACACACACACACACACACAGACACACACACACATAAACACACACATACAGATATATATGCACAGGCCTCAAAGCTTGTTTCCAGGAGGATGGATATTGAATTAAAAGCGAGAAAGGGCTTTTAATACATACAACAATGACAACAACAACAATTTGCACAGGAGAGAGAGAGAGAGAGAGAGAGAGGCATCTCCCTCTCTGTCTCACACACACATTGTTATGGTGTTCGTGGTGGTAACAATAGGGGTAAGCTGAGGTAATAGTGTATGAGTGTGGGTGGGTGGGGACGAGGGGTGAGCATAGCCATGACTTTTGAATATAGTGGTACTTATGTATATATATATATATATATATATATATATATGTGTGTGTGTGTGTGTGGTGTGTGTGTGTGTGTGTGTGTGTGTGTGTGTGTGTGTGTATGTATGTGTATATGTGTATATATATATATATATATATGTGTGTGTGTGTGTATATATATATAATATATATATATATATATATATATATATATATATATGTATGTATGTATATATGGTTTGTGTCTGTATATTATGGTGAAAGGAAAAGTAAGTGGTGATGGGTGTTGATATAATTTTGTTTGGGCAGAGAATCGGTCACGAGGAGGGGAGGGGGGAAGAGTGGTGGTGATGGCGGTGGCACAGACAATCTGTGAATACAGAAATGGTAAGATGATGCAATGTGTGATGTTACATTAGGGCACTATGTAGTAGTAGTAGTAGTAGTGGTAGTAGTTGTAGTAGGGTGGGGGAGGACGGAATGTACATATGGTGTATATGTTGTAGAGTAAACCGAGTTAGCACAACACAAAACATTAATAAAACATTTCTGGGGGTTTTGGCCACTTACAGGGGTCAGAGTAAAGAACAGGGTCATGGAAAACTGCAAAAGTCAGCAATACATGGAAGGTATACAACAACTACGCAAATACACACACACACATTATTACGCTTCCATGTCTGGTGGCTTTCTTTGCTAATTCAGCAGAGGATAATGCTGGCTTATTTTCACTAATATAGAGAAATAACCAAACATGCACGCATACAAACACACACATACACACACACAGATGCGTGTGTATGTGTGTCCACTCATTTTTAAAAGCATATCTTGCTGTTGGTTCTGGTTTGGTATAAATAACTCTTGGAGTTCATGGAAGTGGATTTTCACTGTCTTGTTCTATGAAAAGGCATAAACGAAGCCCAGCATTTTAAAAAAGTGTGGTGAAAACCAACACTTTATCATCCTACATAAAGTTCTGATAATGGAGTACTAAATGCACACTTAGATGGGTCTGTCCTGAGCCCTAGGACTTGTAAAGCTGAAGTTTAACCCAGTTTCCATAATGCAGAAGTGACTGAGTTTACGACCCTCCCCACTGAATGGGATGCTGGTCTGTCACAGGGTTAACTTCTCGGTTACTGCTGGAACTCATATACTAAATAAACTGGAATAATGTGTAAGTACTTGGCTCAGGAACACAATGCACTTGCCCGGTCTGGAAATTGAAACCATGATCTTGCGATCACGAGAGCAACATCCTGACCACTAGGCCACGAACCTTCACAAATACACCCTAAAAGAAAAGACAGAAAAGAAAACAGTAGGGTGGTCACATTTAGACCGCCCTTATATTTTAGGTATTTTCGGATGAAGGCTAAACTATATCAGAACAGCAACAATTAGAAATTAAGCTATGAAAACTTACTTGAAAACATGTCTATGTTCAGTCATATTTTCATTTCTGAATAATCACGAGAAGAAATTAGAATGTGAAGCTATGTATAACAATTATTGTTGGTTCACTCTGGTCTTTTTTTTACCACTACTAGAGCAGCTCCTGACCCTTGGAACTTCTCATCAATTGCCACTGTTACTATGGCACATAGTAAACATTGTGCTGCCCCTCTCTCAGGTTCCCTTACTAATCACATTAACTCAGTCGCTGAGTCCTCTCTCACCATAATCTTTTCTGCTGTTGGCACAAGGTCTGAAATTTTGGGGGAGGGTGCTAGTCAATTACATCAACCCCAGTGCTCAATTGGTACTTATTTCGTCCCACCTATCCACCCAAAGGGATAAAAGGCAAAGTTGACCTCAGCGGAATTTGAACCCACAACGTAAAGACAAGCAAAATGCTGTTAAGCATTTTGTCCAAAGTGCTAACGGTTCTGCCAGTTCATTACCTTAACTCACCTACCTTGCCTAAACCGATGGCATTATGCCATCATTTTAGCATTTCCTCGTCAAATAAGACAGCAATATATGCAAGGTATACAACTACGCAAAAATTGAACACAGAATACAACTAGATAAACTGAATGCAGAAGAGTTTGATTCTTATATTGGTAGTGGCAGCAGTTGCCAGAATGTTGATGTATTTCACTACACCCTGCCAGAAATCTCTGTTCTCCAATAGCATTGGTAGGTCCTGAATTTCATGTTGCGTCTGTCTGCCAACAACATCAAAGTAAGTATTAAGATGGATTGGTGTTTAATATGGTACCAGTGGCCACTAAATCCCGCCCTGTGTTGAGCAACACTAGCAGAGGTAGGTGGAATGTGTCCATAAATCATCTCTTTAAATCATGTTCTGAAGCCATGAGAAATTTTGGGCCCTTATGACACACCTGGTGTTCATACCTATTTCTTTATTACCCACAAGGGGCTAAACATAGAGGGGACAAACAAGGACACACATAGGTATTAAGTCGATTACACTGAACCCAGTGCGTAACTGGTACTTAATTTACCGACCCTGAAAGGATGAAAGGCAAAGTCGACCTTGACGGAATTTGAACTCACAACGTAACGGCAGATGAAATACCGTTTAGCATTTCGCCCGGTGTGCTAACATTTCTGCCAGCTTGCCGCCTTATACCATCAAGGTACCATCTTTGGCAGTACGGTGTTAGTTCCAGACATGTTTCAATCTTATTAGATCTCATCAATAAAACAGACATGAACTGGCGCTTCCAAACTTAGGACAACTTGACAGATATATAAGGTTTTAGTGAACAATCATTGAGTGGTGTGTCAACTAAGACTGACTGGGAGAGGAGGGGAAACACACTTATTGTTAGTTATGTAGCAATACAAATTATTTTATTGATATTTAAATCCTTTATCTTGAAAGAACAATGACAAATATAGGAAGCACTCGTACATTGAGAGAATTGCCATGGGAAAAGATATACAGTTGCAAATGTCTACTATTGATATAGATGAAGAAGTAATTAGAGAAAATTGCACTGCTGGAATTTTCCAAAAGTGAACTCTTTCCAAAATGAATGAGATAGACTTTAGCTTTAAAGAGGAAAAGAGAAAGAGAGAAGTGAGCAAGTTTGTGTGTGTGTGTGTGTGTGTGTGCTTGTGTGTGTGTGTGTGTGTGCATGTGTGAGAGAGAGAGAGAGAGAGAGAAGAAAAGAGACAGTTGGATAGAGTAAGTATTGAGAAAGTGCTTGTGTATGTATAATCCATTATGAGAGAGAGAGAGAGAGAGAGAGAGAGAGTAGGTATTGAGAAAGCCTTTGTGTGTGTGTGCAGTTGTATGTGAATGTTCATGTGTAAGGGGGGGAGAGAGAAGAAAAGAGACAGTCAGAGAGAGTAAGTATCGAGAAAGAGCTTGTGTGTGTGTAATCCGTTATGAGAGAGAGAGAGAGCCAAAGAGAGAGACTAGGTATTGAGAAAGCCTCTGTGTGTGTGTGTGCTCGTGTGTAAGAGAGAGAGAGAGAAGGGGGTGAGGTGGGCAGACAGTGCAGATGAGTGAGAGGAGAGAAATTAATGATCAAAAGATGCTTCTTTTTTCCTGGTTTTGTAAAGAACAGAACGGTTCTTGATTGATGGCAAAGACAACTAGTCAAATGTGAAACACTTCAAGGAGACACTGTAATGACAGACATTTTAATCGCTGTGTCAGCTAATAGTGATAGTAATTGTCTCTCTAATTTAGACACAAGGACAGTAATTTTATGGGGGGGGGGAGGGTAAAGTCAATACAATCAACTTCAGAACTTAACTGGTCTTCTGTTTTAAATACCCCCAAAAAGGGATAAGAGGCAAAGTTGATCTCAAATGGATTTGAACACAATGCATAAAGAGTCTAGAAATACAGGGCCAGTTATTTGGTGGGGGCAGGGAGTATATCAATCAAATTGACCCCTGTGTTCAATACTCTATATACTATGCTAACATGGAAGTTTCATCAGCGGTACTTGACAACATTCCAGATTCCAGTCTGGGACTTTGTTTGACGCAAGACTGCAGCCCAGAACAAAAACAAAGAAAAAGAATAACAATGACTATCAGTATGAGCCGGCAACGCCGGGTCATAGTGCTAGTGCATGCATGCGCACATACAGGCGAGTACTGTCTAAATCTCCGACCAATCACATACAGCTAGATGGCATTCAATTGGCGTATCAAGTTTCAGGCACTTTGATTGAGTTTTGGATAGAAAATTCACCAAAAAGTCACTTCTATTGATTTTTTTAATGGCTTTGCGGTATGACTGGGGAAATGTAAAGATGTGCACGACCACCCTAGGATGGTTTTCAATGAACATAGAAAGTGCGAGCCCTTTAACTGAAAAATTGTGGATTTGTATAAAGGACACACACACAGACAGACATTTTGCCGTTTATATATATAGAGATGATTTCAAATTTCAGTGAGGTGTTAGAAATTCATAGGGAAGGGATATCGTCAACTAAATCACCTCCCTACTACATTAATGGTACATCAATCCTTGTTTAACAATGATTCAGTTATCACTGATCTGAGTAACACAGTTCTCTCAATTGTAAACTGTTACATTTATCATGAACTGATCTGTGATAGGCACATGGCTCAGTGGTTAGAACATCGGCATCACAGTCATGAAGTAGTGAGTTCGATCGCTGGACCGAGCTGTGTGTTGTGTTCTTGAGCAAGACACTTCCTTTCACGTTGCTCCAGTTCACTCAGCTGTAGAAATGGGTTGCAACATCACTGGTGCCAAGTTGTATCGACCCCTTTGTCTTTCCTTTGGATAACATCGGTGGCATGGAGAGGGGAGGCTGGTATGCATGGGCGATTGCTGGTCTTCCATAAACAACCTTGTCCTGGCTTGTGCCTTGGAGGATAACTTTCTAGGTGCAATCCAATTGTCATTCATGACCAAAGGGCGTCTTCACCCTTTAACCCTTTCGTTACTGTATTTATTTTGAGATACTCTCTGTTTCATTCAATTAATTTTAAATATAACAAAGAATTTAGTAAAATAACTTAGTTATCATTAAGCTAGTGTTGGGAACGTAAATTGTGACTAAGGTTTGGTGGAAGATTTTAATTCAATACTTATGAAAGCAAGACATTTGTATTACAGAGCCAGAGGCGGTTTTGGCCAGGTTGGTATCAAAAGGGTTAAAAGATCTGTGATAACACATGTTGGCAAAGATTTTTCTTGGACTGCTCAGGGAAACTTGAGGGGGTGGGGCAGGCAGTCTCACAACAAAACCTATTTATTGCCATATGTTTCTATTATTCATTTCTTATATATTCATTTCACATGGGGTATACTCTTTACTCTTTTACTTGTTTCAGTCATTTGACTGTGGCCATGCTGGAGCACGGCCTTTAGTCAAGCAAATCGACACCAAGACTTATTCTTTGTAAGCCTAGTACTTATTCTATCGGTCTCTTTTGCTGAACCACTAAGTTACAGGGACGTAAACACACCAGCATCGGTTGTCAAGCGATCTTGGGGGGACAAACACAGACACAAAAACATATACACACATGCACATATATGTATGTATGTATATATATATAAATTAAATTATATATATAATTAAATTAAATCTAATTTTTCCCTGTAAGTTTGGATTTACTCCCTAATATTATTATTATGTATGTATATATATATATATATATGACAAGCTTCTTTCAGTTTCCGTCTACCAAATCCACTCACAAGGCTTTGGTCAGCCTGAGGCTATAGTAGAAGACAGTTACCCAAGGTACCACGCAGTGGGACTGAACCCGGAACCATGTGGTTGGTAAGCGAGCTACTTCCCACACAGCCACTCCTATATTTTTTGCTTTTTTTAAATCAAACACCAATGAGGTAAAACATACATATTTTATACGGACTCCAGCATGATTCTAACTCAGAGAGAAGAGAAATTTAAATAACATGACAAATTCACTGTCTGATACTTGACTGTTTCTGTAATTCTTCCACACAACCAAAATATGATAGACTTCCTTCTCTTGTTATATAATTTCTTTCCAAATTGTCTTCATTGAAAACAATTTAGAAATTATAATTTCATTATTTTCTATTTATTTTTTTCTCTTTTTTTAAAAAAAATTTGATTACAGATTTAACAATAACACATTTTTTTCCCCCCATTTTCTTTTTCTTGTTTTTCTTTATACCAACTGTGAATATTTAGAATTATACCGAGTGAAAACAGGAAGTTGTAATATTCCTATCATGCTTTTAAAATACCATTTATAATATAAAATGTGATATTTGGCAAAATAAGACTAAAAATTTATGAATGCTTTACACTGGTAGTTGACTACAGTTTTTTTTTCTTTTACAGAAGCATGAAAGCTTAGAACCATAAGGACAAAATAAGTTCTGTGGCTATAACTAGAAATTGTAACTAGGAGAGAAAAAATGATGATAATAATAATCATCATCATCAATTCTTTTATTAGCCACAAGGGCTCACATAAAACAACATTAAATGACATGCAGGAACATAAAAGACAAAAACAGAATGATACAAAGGTGCTATAAGGTCCTCGTGGAAAAAACCCATAAAAACCACTGGTGCCTGATCAACAGGGCAAGAACCCTTCTTTTATTTCTCACAGGTGTATGTTCAGAATTGGTCCTTTCACACTGGTCATTCTTCCAACATCCATCCATCTTTCAACAAACTTGCTACAAGGCAACACTTCCCTCTCCACCCTCAACTTCCTTTTCAAGTGAAACTTGAAGAAGTTGTTGAGGGCTTGGTCAAACAAGAAAGTGTCTATCTTTAGCACTTTCAAACAGGTCTACCATACTACAACTTTCCCTATAGCCACTAGACAAATAAAATGCCTGCCCCTCCTGGCCAAAAAGAGAGTGGTGGGGCAATCTTCACAATGGATTCAGCTGATAGCCTGATGCATTCTATATGTGACAGCAGGTGTCCAACATAAAACCCACAGGTCAGCAATACTTGGGCACTGGACTAGGGTGTGCAGGACAGATTCATCGTTCTGAGCACACCTCGGGTAGGCCTGGCTGATAGCACTTCCGTGCCTGTAAAGTTTATCTCAAACAGGCAGTGCCCCTCGGTAGCAATGCCAGGCAAGGAATTTCTGCAAGATAGCCCAGGCCCAAAAGTTCTCTGAAACTGGCTGGTTAGCTGATCTTCATCAACTCTCAAAGTTTCCCCAAGAACATTGTTGAACTTTCCCTCTACTAGCCCTCTATAGAACGCTTGAGTGGAACTACTACCAACCGCATTGCCCACCTGGTGGAGGGCTGTGAGTGCTTGATGGCACTTGAGGTGCCAAGCGCACCCCCTGCTTGGTCTATGCCTAATCCAGGTTTGCAGCTCAGTCAAAGAGATGAGCTATGGATAAGTGTGCCTGACAAACGGCAACCACACCTGCTCACTGTCAAGGAAATGCTGGAGATGCTGCAACCTCAGTGCATGTCTGCGCATCAGTAACCACGGCATGCCCAGCCCCCCATTCAGTGGCTGTTGACGGTAGACAGAGAGCCTGACCAGCGGAATGTACCCCTTCCACAGAAAGTGGAAGAGTAAACGCACCAGCTTGGTCAACCAGCAAATGGAGCTAAAGGGTTAAAATTATTGCCGAGCACCGGATGCTTTTATAATTCTCAGTGGTTTAGACAGATTTGTTCTATGCTCTTTAGCATCTGTGAATGTTCTTGAACATAGCAGAGAAGAGTATAGCTTTAAGTTACTCAAGGATTTATAGACTAAACAGTTTGTGTTTGAATAGGAGACAAGTCTACTCAAACTATTACCATTATCACTCTGCCATCATCTCTGTATAACGCTCCCACTATCATCCCTCGATTACTCTACCTCCCTTCAACAAGACACCAGTAAAACAAGACATGGCATTCAACCTGCCCATATTCTATATCCCCTACAACTATCCTTCACTGCTAACTTTCATTCTCTCTTCTTCATATATCTTCTAGTTGATCACTACCACTCACGCTTACTACTATCCATCTCAATTGCTATAAAGAGGTTGTCAAATGAATGGAAACAATGCAGGACAGAGAGGATATGATGACCTCTTTAGTGCTGGTGCCATGATAAACTGCACCCAGTACACTCTATAAAGTAGTTAGTGTAAGAAAGAGCATCAAGCTGTAGAAACCATGCTAAAATTGGACTGTACAGACATTGTCTGCAAACCGGTCTGAAAGTGGAAGGAGGCAACAGTTCTCAATAAAAAACAACTCTCATAGAAGAATGGACAAAAAATGTAGTAGTATAGGATAATGGTGGTAAAAGTAGAGATGGTGGTGGCAGAAATAATAGCAGTGGTGGTGGCATCAGCAGCAGTTCTTACAAAAGCACAACAGCCTGAGGATTTAAAAGAGTATGGAAGTAGAAGTTTTGTGACAAGGACACCAGCCAAAAGTAACAGAAGCGACTCTAATCATGCCAAAGTGATTGTTCAGAAAGTTTAGTTAATCATATCAGAACATCATAACATTATGAAAGAAAAAAGATTAACTTTTCTATTTAACTTGTGCAAGAGACTATTCGAGAATTTAGCAGAGGAGATAGCTTTAAGTTACCCCAAGGTTTAATGGAATTGTGTCAGCTGCAATTTAATCTGTTGCTTGCTCGTGAAGAAGAGAAGCAAACGGACAAAGAAAGAGAAGTGGAGAACTGTCTTCTACAGACATACTCAGACATTTAATATTAAAATATCAAAATACTTTAATCAGTTGGAGATGAGATTTAAATTTAAGAAAGAAAAAAACAAACAAAAAAAAACATAAAATTTGTAATAAAATAAAAATAAATTCGTTTTTGCTTTGCTTTTGAGACAATAATAAACAGGACAGAACTAATGTAGAAAACAAAATAAACTCCTGTTCTTGTTCTTGTTGTTGTTGTTCAGGTCAAACTTGATTGAGCAGAGAGAGATCGCTGATCAACAATGTTCCACCCATGGTGTTCTTTTCAACTATCCAGGAATAGTATATATTTCTTTACTACCCACAAGGGGCTAAACACAGAGGGGACAAACAAGGACAGACAAACGGTTAAAATCGATTACATCGACCCCAGTGCGTAACTGGTACTTAATTTATCGACCCCGAAAGGATGAAAGGCAAAGTCGACCTTGGCGGAATTTGAACCCAGAACGTAACGGCAGACGAAATACGGCTACGCATTTCGCCCGGCGTGCTAACGTTTCTAGTATATCTTGGAGTATATTACACACTGTGTCCTTCCTTGCCTAAAACAGTAAGGTAATGGTAGGATGGGATTCGAGGCAGATTTGAGACAGGACATAATAGGAATGTCTGCTTTTCATTTCTTGTTAGGTTTCCATTAATCTCAGTTTGTGAAGATTTTGTTTAACCCTTTAGTATTTAAACTGGCCATATCCGGCCAAAATATTTAATCTGTTTTATGTTCAAACTGACCAGATCCAGGCTCTCACACCTACCCTACAATGTTATTCTACATTAAGTAATTACACCATCAAGATCTTGAAGATATGAGATAATGCATGATTAATTCAAATCAATGAGAATCAATAAGCATTATGTTTGATAGGATAATCTGAACACTAAAGGGTTAAACATACACATACATACATTTCTTTCAACAATCCTAGCTTAATTGCAAAATAATTAAGTACCTTTCTTCAACGAACAACAAAGACCAGCAAGCAAACTGAGCTGAAATGAATTCAAATTCAGTTGATCTGTGCAAAAGAGTTAACTGCACTGGTATGCACACACAAGATATAAATGGATGGCACTGAGTGAGTGGTAAGGGTGGTAGTGCACTTGCAGTGCAAGTTAGTTAATAGTGCAGACAGTGATGTAAGAAACGGTACAATGGGTTCTCAGAACGTTGAGCCTTATGGATGAGATTATATGGAATTGAAAGGGGTCGTTAAAATGGATATTCATGACAAGCTGCCACTGATGGTGGTGATAGTAGTGGTGGTGTTGGTGGTGGCGGTGATAGTGTTTGTGATAGCAGTGGTGGTGGTGGTGGTAGTGATATATTAGTAATGATCATGATGATGTTATCGGTAGTAGTATCACACTTACTTCAAAGGAAGAAGTGAGTGGCAAAACGAGAGAAAGGAGGACAGAGAGGAAGTAAGAGAGAAAGAGAGAGAGAGAGTGAGAGAGAAAGAAAGATTGAGTGAAAGAGACAGTGAGTGGTGATGGCATTCGTTTTGTAATTTTAAGTGTTTCAGAAAGGAAGTAAGAGAGAGGGAGAGAGAGAGAGAGAGAGTGAAAGAAACAGTGAGTGGTGACAGCGTTTGTTTTGTGTTTTTAAATGTTTATCACATCACAAGAAAAGTATATAAATAGATGAAAAGAAAAGTTGATACATGGATACATACACACATTGTTGGAGAGAGGAAGGACACAAAGGACGTGAAAGAGAAAGAGAGAAAGTGGGAGAAACAGTAGATACATAGAACAAAAGAAAAGTTGATACACAGCAAATATTGGATGTCACTTTCACTTTTCATTACCATACGAGGATAAAATTAACTCGCAAGTGGCTGAATGCTCCACAGACATGCATTTTATTAATGTAGTTCTCAGGGAGATTCGGCCTCACACAGAACATGACAAGGATGGCCCCTCTGAATTACAGCTACAACTGAGTGGACTGGAACAAGATAAACCTTCAAGTGGTTGGAAGGAAATGAAAAAATGATCCTATATAGGGGCAGGAAAATCTTTTTAGTTGTTAGGGTCACTATGAATGTTAATCTGATCCTAACAGTGGCATTTGTGGGTCTCACAGATCTGGAGGCCAAGCCCCCAAGTAAACACTGATATGCATGCTGTTGTTATCAAACTGAGCATGAGTTGAGGGCAAATGCACGATAGAATAGCAATTATGTTGTTTTACCTTTCACTGCTTATACTAAACATGACTTTTTGCCTTACGATATGCAACATTCCCTTTTCTTTCATTCTTTGAAAAAAATTGTACTCCATCGGTTACAACGACGAGGTTCTTGCTTATCTGATCAATGAACAGTCTGCTCAACAAATTAATGCACAAGTGGCAGAGTACTTCAGAGACATGCATACCATAAGGTAGTTGTCAGGGAGATTCAGCCTCACACAGAATGTAACAGCAGACGAAATACCTCTAAGCATTTTGCTAATGTTTCTGCCAGTTCGCCGCCTCCTGTGAGAAGCCAAATCTGGCCAGTTTCAACATAAAACAGGTGAAATATTTTGGTTAAATTTGGCCAGTTTAAATGGTAAAAGATTAAGGCATTATCTTTCAATCACCAAGTACGCTACAGGGGTCAGTTCTTCGACTGGCACATGCACCCTCCCTTCAGCTACAATTCTCCATTCCTTGTCCAGCCATCTAATTTGAAGAATATATCCCAAATATTTTTTAGATGAAGGTCTGTATTTTCTGCAATGTCTTTTTTGTCCCTTTCCGTGTTTCTGCTACAGAGAGAAGGAAGGACCTTACACTTTACACTTTACACTATGAATTGAAGATACACAATTTAGTTATTCTTCTCCCCACCACTTACAATAACATAGCAGCTTGTTATGGTAAGGTATGTAAGGACTTTTTATAGACATACTATTCTAAAATCTAGAGTTTTCAAATAATCTACTATATTTTCTCAGCAGATTCAGAGTTAGAAACTGCTTACAAACAAATACAAAATGTTCTAAGTATGAATATTTAAAAAGAGTCCTTTGACAAACAAAATTCCATATATAGGTTTTTTTTTTTTGTTCTTTTTTTTTAACTACGAAATAAAGAGAAGATAAGGAAGATAAAAATGTGTAATTGTCTTACCAATATGAATCTGAAGGTACTAACCTGCAAATAGAAAAACACAAGGAATTACTTTTATGAATAATGAATGAAAAGCAATATCGAAATTCTAAATTGTGTACATAGGTGTGCGTGTGTTTTTTTTTTGTGTATGTGTGTGTGTGTGTTTGTGTATGTGTGTGTTTGTGTGTGTGTGTAAAACAAAAAAAATTACTGAGAGAAATAACTCAAAATGGCCAGTGGCATGTATTTAAAAAACAGACAAATACAGGTATGTCAAATGCCATACAAAATATCAGGTTCATACAAAGGTAATGTGTGGAGGTGCAATGGCCCAGTGGTTAGGGTAGTGGACTCGTGGTCGGAGGATCGCAGTTTTGATTCCCAGACCAAGTGTTGTGTGTGTTTACTGAGCAAAAACACCTAAAGCACAACGAGGCTCCGGCAGGGGCTGGTGGCGACCCCTGTTGTACTCTTTCGCCCAAATTTCTCTCAATCTTTCTTCCTGTTTCTTGAGTAACGTTGTGATGGACTGGCGTCCTGTTCAGCTGGGGGAAACACATACGCCACAGAAACCAGAAAACCAGGCTCATGAACCTGGCTAGGCTTCAAAAGGGTGCATAAATAAACAAAGGTAATGACTGATTTTAAAGTCTTAATTAAAAATGAAAAAAGCCCACCATTAAGACAATATTTATTCATTAACATAATTTCCATTGCTTTCTAGAACTTCATTCTATCTGTCAACCAGCTTATAAATGCCACACTTATAAAACTGTTTAGGTTTTGATGCGAAATATGAATCCAACTCATCTTCAACCTCTTCTCTTGATGTTGTTCTAAGATTATTCAAATGGTTCTGTAGTCCTCAAGACAAGTGATAATCAGAAAGAGCAAGGTCTGGAGAAACGGAGGATGAAACAATATTTTCCAACCAAGCTCTTCCAAGAGATCTTTGGTCAGTCAAGCTGTGTGAGAACAAGCATTATCATGGTGGAAGATGACACCCTTTCTGTCGACTAAGCAGGGTCACTTTCTGTTTAAAGCTGCTTTCAAATGATGAAACTGGTCACAGTAGAGATTAGCAGTAATTGTTTGATTGTTGTCTAACAGTTCCTAATGGACAATTCCTTCAATATCCCACCATACACTCAACATGATCTTCCTTGGATGAAGTCCTCCTCTTGGTTGTTGAACAGGTCATCCTCCTCAATTGAACCAGAATCAGCAGTGTTTAATGTTGTGGTAAAGAATCTACTTCTCATCACCTGTGACAAGCCTTCCTAAAAATGGTTCCATAAGGTGGCGTGAAAGCAATGACTGACAACAAACAACACACTGTTGTAGATTCTCTGGGGACAGTTCATGCAGGACCCATTTTCCAACCACTGAAACTTTTCCGATCTTTTTTCAGTTGGTGTTGAACAGGTGTGTTACGTTTAATTGTTCTGCAAGTATACAAAGTATACCAGTATACGAAGTTTAAAAGTGTTTAGTTACGTGGAAATTATTTTAAAAAACTGCCGTTCAAACTGAAAAGATTCCATGTCCTTATTCTTTAGCTACCCAGAAAATAATTAATCTAAATTTTTTAAGTAACTTATCAGGTAGTAAGATTACTAGTCCTCCTGATTTGCATCTACATTTTTCGAATCTGCTCGTTATGTGTGTATCTACTAAAAATGTTAGTCATTATAAGAAAATTCACTGAACAACTCACATTTTAATTATCTATAATTTTTTTGCAAAATTTATAAAAAAAAAAATGACAACTCTTCCTTCAAAATTCAAGAAGGTGTAGGAGCAGTTGTGTGGTAAGTAGCTTGCTTATCAACTACATGGTTTTGGGTTCAGTCCCACTGCATGGCACCTTGGGCAAGTGTCTACTATAGCCTCAGACTGGCCAAAGCCTTGTGCATGGATATATATATATATATATATATATATATATATATATATGTATGTGTGTGTGTATATGTTTGTGTGCCTGTGTTTGTCCCCCAGCATCGCTTCACAACCGATGCTGGTGTGTTTACGTCCCTGTAACTTAGCGGTTCGGCAAAAGAGACTGATATAATAAGTACTAGGCTTACAAAGAATAAGACCTGGGGTCGATTTGACTCAAAACTATTGAAAAGGTTGCAAGACACGACAAAAATTTTAGGAATATAAAAATTTTTTAAAAAGTGGAAATTTTACCGGTGAGTGTGTTACATTATAAGGCACAAAACGAGAATGACTCTCCCCAGACACAACAGAATATGCTTCAACACACGAACTCATATAAAGAATCTTGCAAACCAAATCCCAAAACGAAATATATATATAAGGATAAAATCATTATTTTAAACAGCAATCAAATCTAGTGGCAGCATTGGAATATATATGGGAAAAAGAGAGAGGGTGAGAGAGAGAGAGAGATGTTATTGCTTAAACAGTTATATATATGATGGCATTGTCCCATGTTCCACCCCATAACTTTAAAAAAACATCAAAACATAAAATTTAAGAAAGTAGTGAAAGGTGAAACTACTTTGATTTGTTTTCCATCAGTACTTCTCAAAGTGGGTGGTACTGCCACAAGGCGGAAGGAAGTAGCAGAAAATGTTATGGGGGTACAGGGGACAAAGGGGGTTGCAGGAAGGGCAGCAGAAGTATCTTTGTGTGTGCGTGTGTACATACACCACTTGTATGTCTTTGTCTCCTAGTTGAAGATTAAAAGTAAATTTAAATGTAATTCTACATTAAACTGCTCGTTAGCAAACTCCATGTCCACTTGTATAGTTGTGCCAGCAATTGGTGTCTCTTTTACTCGCTTTTACTTATTTCAGTCATTTGACTGTGGCCATGCTGGAGCACTGCCTTTAATTGAGCAAGTCGACTTCAGGACTTATTCTTTGTAAGCCTAGTACTTATTTTATCGGTCTATTTTGCCGAACTGCTAAGTTACGGGGACGTCAACACACCAGCATCGGTTGTCAAGCGATGCTGGGGGGGGGGGACAAACACTGACTCACAAACATATATACACATACATACATATATATATATATACATACATATATATATATATATATATATATATATATATAATATATATATATATATATATACACACACATATATACGACGGGCTTCTTTCAGTTTCCGTCCACCAAATCCACTCACAAGGCTTTGGTCAGCCTGAGGCTATAGTAGAAGACACTTGCCCAAGGTGCCACGCAGTGGGACTGAACTCAGAACCATGTGGTTAGTAAGCAAGCTACTTACCACACAGCCACTCCTACTCATTTCTTTTAAATATAATAGTTATAACAATATCACCAGGCCTAGGAATGACAGGTAGGCAAGATGTAAACAAGGAGTGAATCTAGGTTTAATGGTGGTGATAGAAAGTAAAGAAAGTAGCTGATTATAAGGAATGAAATCGGTAGAGAAGGAGCTGTGGTGTTTGAGCAAAGATAGTGTTGGAAATTAACAATCAATGTTATTAGAATACTTGTCATTCCAACATTTTACAGTCATCATCATTGTCGTTTAATGTCCGCTTTCCATGCTGGCATGAGTTGGACGATTTGACTGAGGTCTAGCGAACCAGATGGCTGCACCAGGATCCAATCTTGATCTGGCAGAGTTTCTACAGCTGGATGCCCTTCCTAACGCCAACCACTCCGAGAGTGTAGTGGGTGCTTTTACATGCCACCAGTTAGGCAGTACTGGCAACGGTCACACTCATATGGTGCTTCTTATGTACCACCTGCACAGGAGCCAGTCCAGCGGTACTGGCAACGACCTCGTTCGAATGTTTCTTCTCGTGCCACCAGCACAAGTGCTAGTAAGACGACACTGGTAACGATCACACTCGAATGGTGCCTTTTATGTGCCACCGGCATGGAAGCCAGTCTCTTGCTCTGGCAACGATCACGCTTGGATAGTACCCTTAGCGCTCCACTAGCACGGATGCCAGTCATCGAATTTGATTTCGATTTCACTTCCCTCAACAAGTCTTCGCAAGCAGAGTTTAGTTTCCAATGAAAGAAACAGTGATACAACAACAACAAAAAAAGAGGATGTTTAGATTTTGGTTACATATGTAGATAGACCTGCATTATAGTCATTACAGTATGGAATCATGTTATTTGCTCACAGTTGCTGATTTACTCTATTGCTAAACAGTTTCTCACCATATAAAACCATTCTGAAAACAAAAAGATGAAGTTTGTCTTTTTCTTTTTTTTTTGTAGTTGTCCAATATATGATGTATGACAAGAAACTTTTACTGGAAGCTGGACAAATTCTCAACTTTAAATAAACAGATCTACTTAATTGAATGCATTTTTGTATGTTTATATACTCAAATGTATATTATTCGTGCTGTATACTATATTCAAATATTACACAATTTGTCTTGATTTACTGAAAAATATGAAGCAAAAATTACTTTGAAATAAAAATAAAAATAAAAAGGCAACTCAAATGATTATTTATTTCTTGTAAAACCTGGTTTGAAAGAAAAAGAATGGATATCTACCAAGACTTGTATGACTTTTAAATTAGTATAATGCATTTTTTCAATGTGTATGTTGATTGTGAGAAAAAAAGAAATAGCAGCGTAAGAGTCTGCAACTGTCATGTCATATCCTGATTGCATTACATTACCAGCTATCACACTGTTAAGCAAGTATTTTTTTCTCTCTCTCTCTCTCTCTCTCTCTCTCTGACATATAGCCATGTTAAAATATCTGTTTGCCAACAAATCAGGAAATGAAGTTTTACCTTCGTGAAATCTCAAGAATTGGAATTTTCCACAAAAAAAAAAAAAATAAATAAATTTTTTTTTCGTAATTTGTTTTTTGTTTATGAGTTTGGAAATTATTCTAGAAAGTATTAAATATTGTTTTAAAACAAACATTTCAGATTGAGTGCTTGGTTTGTTTATGTGTAAATGATGCCCTGGCATTGTATATCTAACATAGAGATAATACATAACCCAGAGAGTTCACACACACATATGTATAAATACACGCACATAGGCGCAGGAGTGGCTGTGTGGTAAGTAGCTTGCTAACCAACCACATGGTTCCGGGTTCAGTCCCACTGCGTGGCATCTTGGGCAAGTGTCTTCTGCTATAGCCCCGGGCCGTCCAATGC
>NC_043020.1:380000-450000 GCF_006345805.1 Octopus sinensis | reverse complement strand
AGTAGATTGAAGGAATTGGTGGTGGTGAGGGTGGTGCGAGGGAGGTGGCGACGGAGGTGGTGAGAGGTGGTGGCGACGGAGGTGGTGAGAGTGGTGGCGACGGAGGTGGTGAGAGGTGGTGGCGACGGAGGTGGTGAGAGGTGGTGGCAACGGAGGTGGTGAGAGGTGGTGGCGACGGAGGTGGTGCGAGAGGTGGTGGCGACGGAGGTGGTGAGAGTGGTGGCGACGGAGGTGGTGAGAGTGGTGGCGACGGAGGTGGTGAGAGTGGTGGCGACGGAGGTGGTGAGAGCGGTGGCGACAGAGGTGGTGAGAGATGTGGCGGTGGAGGTGGTGAGAGTGGTGGCGAGGGAGGTGGTGAGAGTGGCGACGACGGAGATGGTGAGAGTGGTGGCGATGAAGATGGTGAGAGTGGTGGCAATGATGAAGATGGTGAGAGTGGTGGCGATGGTGGTGGTGAGAGGTGGTGGTGTTGGTGTAATTTCCTTCAGGTCATTTCCAGAACTGTTCAGGAAATAGGTTTATACAGAAAATGTAGATAGAAACTATAATGACTTTTTGAAAATAAATAAATATAAATAATCGAGAAAAGGCAGGAGAATGGGTGCCTGTCTGTCTGTCTGTCTGTCTGTCAGGCTGGTGCAAACAAGACAACAATAAAATGTCTACAATCAGAATGGTGCACTCAAAACTGTATGTGTGTGTGTGTGTGCATGTGAGAAAGAGAGTGTGCGTACATACACACACACCTCATTAGGAACAAGACAAAACTATGCAAAATTTTCATTCTACTTAATAGACAAACAATTCTTTTCAATGGCTAGCTTCTCAGTTTTAAAGAAACACACAAGTGTATGTGTGAATGTTCATGTGTGTGTATATATATATATACGTTATATATATATATGTTATATATAAGTATTTGAGTGTGCCTGCATGTATTTTGTGTATGCATATATATATATATATATATATATATATATATACATATATACATATATATATACATACATACAATATATATATACATACATATACATATATATATATTATATATATATACATACATATATATATATATACATACATATATATATATACATACATATATATATATATACACATATACATACATATATATATATACATACATACATACACATACATACATATATAAATACATACATACATATATATATATATATATATATAATACATATACTTTAAAAGTACATATACATATTCACACGTGTGTGTGTGTGTGTGTGCTGCCAACATCACTACCAAGAAGGAAATTAGGTATAATGTGATGAAACTACCAATATTTTCTATTAGTTATTGTCTTCTCACACTTAACCCTGTTTCTATTTGTTCCTAGACTGGAACAAATGGCTTATTTGTTGGTAGGAAGTTTATTTTATTGCCAACACTCAGGAAATTAGGAATTGAGTGACAGAGAGAGAGAGGGAGAAGAAGAAGGAGGAGGAGGAAGAGGAGAAAAGATCAATGCATTTAATAGACTTGATCAGGTGCGGGGGACAAAATACACACAATTGTTTGGGAGTCTCCAAGCAGCAGACGAAGGACTTTCAATAAGCAATCAGGGAATTTATGACAGAACAACTCGGAGCATGGAGTAGGTGGGTGCTCAGGATATAAAACAGTGACTGTCAGAGCGAGAGAGAGAGAGAAAGAGAGAGAATAAGGAAGGAGAGGAGGATGAAAGACCAGCGAGATACAAAGACAACAGAGTAAAACGAGAGAGGATATGAAAGAAAAAAGTTCAATTTATAGCAAGCAAGTGTATAATTTTCACTTAACTGTCATTCAACACTCAGTTCATTTAACCGAGATGTTGTTTAGCAAAAGATCAGCCCTGATCGATCAGACAGATCTATGATCAAATGCCATCAGGGTGGCAATCATGTTATCTATTTTATGTTTTTTAAGATATTGGTCTTCATTATTCAGGATGTTGTTATCTTAACCCTTTTCTTACTATATTTCTAATGATTATGGGGTCGATGTTATCGAATTAATTTCTGATACATTCATGATTTTTTTTTCTTTAGGAGTTTGGTAAAATATCTTCTAGTTTTTGTTTCAGTCACTGGACTGTGGCCATGCTACAGCATTGTCTTGAAGGATTTAGTCAAACAAATTGATCCCAGCTAAAACTTTTTTTTAAAAGTCTAGTAGTTATTCTATTGGTCCCTGTTGAAGGTTAAGGTGACAAACACAATGGCACATGCACACACACACACACATATATATATATATGGGCTTCCACATAGTTTCTGTCAGTCAAATTTATTCACAAGGAATTGGTCACAGAAGACACTTGCCCAAGGTGGTAAACAGCAGGACTGAACCAGAAACCATGAGATTGCAAAAGGGGTTTCTTAACTACACATCCATATGTATTAGTTACTGTTGGTTGATTCCAGGTCAGCTCTGGATATGCAAACCTTATGTCCAAAGACATTCCAGCCATGAACATCATGTTGTTTTTACTCTGTATTGTGCAGCCCAAAGTACAATATCCGATGATATCCTTTGGTAGAGGGTGATGTGAGATTTTGCCATTATTTCTGGTAGGTTGAGCATGAAGGGTGAGCTTCCCATATGAGTTCATTCAGAAACTGGTAACTTAAGTGTGTTTACACTCCCATAATTTAGTGGTTTGGTAAAAGAGACTGATAGAATAAGTACTAGGCTTACGAAGAATAAGTCCTGGGGTCGATTTGCTTGACTAAAGGTGGTGCTCCAGCATGGCCACAGTCAAAGAACTGAAACAAGTAAAAGCATAAAAGAGTAGCAGAGCTGAGCCTAAATATTACCATGTTTTACCTAACACATGGTTACTGCTACTTGTAAGGACTGTTTTTTGGCCATCAAGCACTGGACTGTGGCCATACTGGGGCACAGCCTTGATGGGTTTAGTCAAACAAATTTGATTCCAGTATTTACATTTTTTAAAAAATTCTGGTACTTATTTTATCAGTCTCTTTTGTTGAACCACTATTTAATATATTATGACAAAGCATCCACAAGAATTTATCTTGGAGTTTATGGAATATAAGAACCAAATATCACCCAAAGAATAATAACCACATGAAAGCATGTACATAGTCTCTTGAGCTGCTAGAAACAGGAGTCAAAAAGTCCCTGAAATCAAAACCTAATGCTTTAACCCTTTAGTGTTCGCATTATTCTGCCAAAATTAATCCTTTTTTCATCCACATTGTTTTGAATTAATAATGCATTATCTTGTAGCTATGAGATTTTGATGAAATAGCTGTTAATTTTTAAAACGATATTGTAGGGTAGGTGTGAGAGACTAGATCTGGCCAGTTTGAACATAAAACAGGCAGAATACTTTTGGCCGGATATGGCCGGTTTAAATGCTAAAGGGTTAATCAGAGAAACATAAATTGACCAATGCAGTCCTCGATATACAAAGTAAATAAAATAAACAAACAAAAGCAAACATGATCATAGCTGTAATGCCTTTTGTCACGGGTCTGTTTTCTGTCAGCGTTGACCTGTGGCTAAAGTAGTTTTCAAATTTCCTTTCTTCTTAAGCTTCTGAATAAATGCCAGTCATTATTTTGAGAACTTACAAGCAAATTTATCAAGAGTAAGAAATATCTTGGCATCAATACGAAATAAATTATCAAGACAGCTAGCTCTCTTACTGAACTGTTTAAATAACTGGTCACTGGTGATGTAATCATGTTTATACAAACAAGCATAAAAAAAAAAAAAAATTCTGATTTAATAAGATTGAGAAGCTAATATTAAATAAAAGAACGAGAGAGAGAGGAAGAGAAAGGAGAGTGAGAGAAAGAAAGAGAGAGAAAGAGAAAGCAGTTAAACTGTCTTAATTGCCTGGAACTTGGAACGCTGATATAAAAATGGTTGACAGGATATTTTCAATATTAATCCTGGTTCAGCACCTTAGAGGTCAGATTTAAACTTTCATCATCACTCCTGTATCCATAAACGAAGTTATTATTATTCTACAGAGGCTAATGGTTCAGAAAGCATCGGTGCCTACCTCAGCTAACACAGAATGGAAAGTCTCAAAGAGAAGGCGGCAAATGCTACAACTCTTTATTCACCATATTTGTTGATATGGCTAGACCGTTCGAGACGGCCTACATATATACACAACATAGCATAATATTGCACAGACACGCAGGCACATATATACACATACACATTCATACGTTATATAAGCAAGAGTTAGGATTTGCTGATGAAGTCATGCACGCGCATATGTGTATATATCTCTATGTATATACATATATATACATACATATATATATATATATATATATATTATACATACATATACATACATATACATATATATACATACATATACATATATACACATAGATACATATACATATATACACATACATACATATACATATATACACATACATACATATACATACATATATATATATATATATATAATATATATATATATACATACATACATCCCACACACACATATATATATATACATATATATATCCACACACACATATATATATTTATATATATACATGCGTATATAGTTGAAAAATAAAAAAAGGTTCTTGGTACAGTTTAATATATTTTCAAATATACACATATATATATACACACATAGATATATATACACATATATACACACATATATATATACACATATACATATAAATATATGTATACACATATATATAAATATATATATAAATATATATACACATACATATAAATATATATACACATATACACACATATATACACATACATTATATACACATACATATATATATATATATATATCTCCACATATATGCATGTATATATATATACACACATACATATACATACACAATATATAAACACATACATATATATATATATACACATATATACACACATACATACATATACATATATATATATACATATATAGATATACATATATATATATACATACATATACATACATATATATATACATATATGTACACACATATACATATAAATATATGCATACATATATATATATAAATAAATAAATATATGTATACACACATACATATAAATATATGTACACATATAAATATAAATATATATATATATACACATACATATAAATATATATACACATACATATACACACATATATATACATGCATATCTATACACATACATGTATAAACAAATACATGTATATACACATACATATATCAATATATATATATATACCAAAATATATATATATATATATATATATATATATATATATATATACACATATATGCATACACACATACATATATAAACGCATATATGTATATATATAAATATATATACATACACATATATACATATATATACACGTACATATATATATATATATATACATATATACACACATACATATATGTACACATATAAATGCACACAACACACATATATATATACACATACATATATATATACATATGCACCTATATACATATATACATACACATATATGCATGTATATACATAGATATACACACATATACATACACATTCATACACACATACATACACATTCATACATACATATATATGTATGTGTATGTCACGAATGTGCATGTATGTATATACACACACATACACATATACACACACGTTCTTATTTTTATCATCCACTTTCCTCCATCTATGTAATTACTGAATAATTAGATTGTGTGTAATAAATATAAATTTCGAAAAATGTTATAGAAATAGAAAATAAAACAAAACAAAAACAAAACAGATGCTTTTGATATAATGTCCAACAACAAAATGGTTCACTGGGAACAATTGGTATATGATCAGCTATTATGTTCTGCTGTAGTAATGCATTAGAATATCCACCCTAGAAGAAAAAAAACGATTTCAGCTTTTTAGACAGATTTCAGAACTTCAATCTGCTCCAATGGCTTTGAATAAGAGAAGTTGATGAAATATTGAAAGTGTAAATGTTATTTCTAATGTGTGTGTGCATGTGTGTGTGTTTTACTTTATTTTCATTAGAGACAGGTGCTAGAAACAGTGAAAGAGATGGAAAGATCAATATATTTAGCTATAAAACAACGAGAATCGGAGAATTGCGACAGTGGAGGTTAATAGAGCAGAAACAGAGCTAGCAATGATGTAGGAATCTATTGAAGTTCGTTTTATTTTTCCTTTTTTGCATTTTATAATTTCTCTTTTTATCGTACAACACACATACACACACCACAAAGAGACATGCAAAGAAATATATACATACATATATATACACACACACACACACTAGAGAAACATGCATAGAAATATATACATATATATATATATATATGTATATATATATATATATATATATATATATATATACACACACACACCTAGAGAAACATGCATAGAAATATATATATATATATTATATATATACACACACACACACACCTAGAGAAACATGCATAGAATATATACATATATATATATTATATATATATATATATATATATATATATTATATATATATACACACACACACACACACCATATAATCTATATAATATATATATATATATTATATATATACACACACATACATGCATGATATTGTGTGTGTGTGTGTACATCTATGTATAAATGAAATTTCTAATAATAACGTTGTATAATGTGTGTGCGTACATGTGTGCATGTGTGTGTGTGTGTGTGTATGAAATTTGTAATATTTATGGAAACCAGATGGAATGTTTTGACAGAAATAATAAATATATAAACTTCTTTTGTCCATCCCTCATCAGTACCAGGAGAAAGAGAAAAACAAAAAAAAAGACAAAAATATATACACACCCCACCTCACCCCACCCACCCATCGCAGAAATTTTTGAATTTGTTGTGGAGGCTGTTGCGATACTGGGTGTGAATGAATGTGTCTGTACTTTAATTTTTAGCAAACATTTTACACAAAATGGAAAATGGTTGCTTAGTCAACAATCAATGAGAGAAATTTGAACAAAGACAAAAATTATTTTAAAAATATTTAAAAAAAAAAATAAAAAATAAAAAATATGTTGAATTGAAAATGAAATGAAAATATAAATAAAAAAAATATAATAAAATAAAAGTTACCATTTTTCTCTTTCTCCCAGAACACACTGACGTTAATTTACATTTTAATTGAACATTTCTATTTATCATTAGCTCAAAGTTAAATGTAAGCACACACACATGCATAGGAACACATACACACATACATACATGCATAGGAACGCACACACACACACACATACACACATGCATGCGTGCATACACAAACACAGGAACACATGCAAACAAATGTAAAGAACGTAAAGCAAAATGATAGACAAATCGAATATTTATCCAATGAAGCATGCAAATTAGTTTGAACTTCATATGAGAGATTGTGGTTCAGAGTTGGAAGGATTGGCCAATATGAAATTCTATAGAAAAATCTAAGCTGTTTGGAGAAGGAAAATATTGGAGACGGAAAGGAAGAGAGAGAGAGAGAGAGCAACAACTGGCAGCAAAGTTTCTTCAATAAAATTTAATATTTTTTTATAAATTCTCGAATGATTGCCAAGCACCAGAAAGTTTTCAGCGAGGAAATAGTTTTCATTATTAAAAATAAAGGCTCATTGTAGTCTCTCTGAGTTTTAGCATCAAGTGTTGCTTTACCAGAATGCAGTGTAACCTATTTCTTTATTACCCACAAGGGGCTAAAACACAGAGGGGACAAACAAGGACAGACATAGGTATTAAGTCGATTACATCGACCTCAGTGCCTAACTGGTACTTAATTTATCGACTCCGAAAGGATGAAAGGCAAAGTCGACCTCGGTGGAATTTGAACTGACAACGTAACGCAGACGAAATACCGCTAAGCATTTCACCCGGCGTGCTAACGTTTCTGCCAGCTTGCCGCCTTAATGCAGAATGCAGTGTAACCGTTGTTGTCATCATTTTGTTTTTAAAATGATTTTGTCCCAGACAAGGTCCGAGTCCACTATAACATAAAGAACGATAAAAAAAAAAAAAAAAAAAGAAGAGGCCTATTGAAATGTTGATTGACAGAAAGCTTAACCCTTTAGCATTCAAACCAGCCCTATCCGGCCAGAATATTTAACCTGTTTTATATTGAAACTGACCAGATCTCGCCTCTCACCTCAGCCCTACCATGTCGTTCTAAAACTAAAAAATCACATCACTGAAATCTCTAAAGTACAAGCTGCCAGACGAGATGGTGAAGATGCCGACGACCACTTTGTTCAAAGTCTCCCTTGACCTCAAGTGGCCTGAACTCTTTACATGAACACCACCCGGTACTTAACTCCATGTCCCCCTACATGGCCTTGCTTTTTGCTTTTGAGCCAAAAAATTAACTAACTAACTAGATAATGCATGATTAATTCAAACCATTTTAAATAAACAAACATTTGACACAATAATCTGAACACTAAAGGCTTAAAGGACCGAATTTCATAGTCCAGAGGAAAACAAGACGATTGTAGTGAATTCCAAAGAAGCATTAGTCCAAGGGAAGAAGCTATTAGATTATAAAGACTTATGACCAACAGAAAGCTCAACAGAGGAATGTTACGTCGGTTACGACGACGAGGGTTCCGGTTGATCCGATCAATGGAACAGCCTGCTCGTGAAATTAACATGTAAGTGGCTGAGCACTCCACAGACACGTGTATACCCTTAACGTAGTTCTCGGGGATATTCAGCGTGACACAGAGAGTGACAAGGCCGGCCCTTTGAAATACAGGTACAACAGAAACAGGAAGTAAGAGTGAGAGAAAGTTGTGGTGAAAGAGTACAGCAGGGATCACCACCATCCCCTGCCGGAGCCTCATGGAGCTTTAGGTGTTTTCGCTCAATAAACACTCACAACGCCCGGTCTGGGAATCGAAACTGTGATCCTACGACCGCGAGTCCGCTGCCCTAACCACTGGGCCATTGCGCCTACACATCTGGGAATAGATGTGACATGTTTAAAGGTGTTGACAGAGAGCAGACCAGAAAATTCTTCATAGAAAAGATACAATGAGGATATACTTCTATGATAAACCAAAGACCTGTATGTTGATAAGCATTTTGCACTGCACGCTACCATCTCTGCCAGCTTGCCACCTTACCCTCTCTCTCTTTTACTTGTTTCAGTCATTTGACTGCGGCCATGCTGGAGCACTGCCTTTAGTCGAGCAAATCGACCCCGGGACTTATTCTTTGTAAGCCCAGTACTTATTCTATCGGTCTCTTTTGCCAGACCGCTAGGTGACAGGGACGTAAACACACCAGCATCGGTTGTCAAGCAATGCTAGGGGGACAAACACAGACACACATACATATAAACATATATATACATATATACGACAGGCTTCTTTCAGTTTCCGTCTACCAAATCCACTCAAAAGGCATTGGTCGGCCCTGGGCTATAGCAGAAGACACTTGCCCAAGATGCCACGCAGTGGGATTGAACCCGGAACCATGTGTTTGGTTAGCAAGCTACTTACCACACAGCCACTCCTGCGCCTTAAAGTAATAATGGTCTCAAATTTTAGTACAAGGCCAGTGATTTTCAGGGGGGGTGGTCATTTGATTAGCTCAACCCCAGTGTTCAACAGGTATTTATTTTATTGACCCCAAAAGGATGAAAGGCTACGAAATGTCTTTAATAAGCATTTCGCACTGCACACTAACATTTCTGCCAGCTTGCCACCTTAAAGTAATAATGGTCTCAAATTTTAGTACAAGGCCAGTGATTTTCAGGGGAGGTGGTCATTTGATTAGCTCAACCCCAGTGTTCAACAGGTATTTATTTTATTGACCCCAAAAGGATGAAAGGCTACGAAATGTCTTTAAGCAATTTCGCACTGCACACTAACATTTCTGCCAGCTTGCCACCTTACAATAAAGTAATATTGCCAAAGGGAATGGCGGTTCCAGTGTTCCAGACAGAGCCTTTCATCAGCATTGAGATCATGGGAGTGGTGGTGGTTTTATAGCTTTTATACCAGAGTGGCTGGCAGCAACTAGATCAGGAATGCAAAACAACATGAAAGTGTGTACATAGACAAGAAGTAGTGGAAGAGAAATAGCGAGATATTTGGTGAGAGAAGAAGGAAAGGGAAATGAAAAGAGGGAGAGAAGTCGGGCAAGAGTGAGGTGGAGGGAAAAAATTAAAACAGCAATGTCACATCATTCTTTCTGGTACTTCTTTCAGTAAATGCAATTTCTTGACATGACAGACCAGGACCACTTGCATGTATTTATCTTTTACCTAATACTTGTTTCAGTCACTGGACGGCAGCCAAACAGGACATTACCTTGAAGGGTTTAGCCAAAGAAATCAACCACAGTACATTTTTTTTTTTCTTTTAGCCAGTCCACTTATGCATACCTTTCCTTCTTTGGACACAAAACTCTGCTTGCGAAGACCTGTTGAGGCAAGTGAAATTGAAATCGATCAAAAATCAATGGATATTGTAGTTGTGATACCAGTGCTGGTGGCACGTAAAAGAACTATCCGAACGTGGCCGTTGCCATTGCTGCCTCGCCCGGCCTCCGTGCCCGTGGCACGTAAAAAGCACCAACCGATTGTGGCCATTGCCAGCCTCGCTTGGCACGTAAAAAGCACCCACTACACTCTCGGAGTGGTTGGTGTTAGGAAGGGCATCCAGCAGTAGAAACACTGCCAGATCAGACTGGAGCCTGGTGCAGCTTCCTGGCTTCCCAGACCCCGGTTTAAACCGTCTAACCCATGCTAGCATGGAAAGCGGACGTTAAATGATGATCATGATGATCATGATGATGATAAATCTATTTATTCTAGCAGTTCCTTTGCTGAACTGCGAAGTTATGAAGACATGAAAAAAACCAACACTTGCTGTCAAGCAAAGGGAGGAGACAAACACAAAGACACACAGACACACACCACACACACAACAGGTTTCTACATAGTTTCCACCTATCCAATTCACTCCCAAGACATTGGTCAGCCCTGGTTACACTTGCTCAAGCTGTCATACAGTGGGACTGCACCTAAAAGGAAGTGGTTTGTCACTTTCTTGTATGTTTTCTTTTCTCCAGTTCATTTCTCTAGAGTTACTTTTCATGAAAACCACAGGATGTCTTTTTACGTAGGACAAATCGTCCACTCATACCACATGTCCATAACGGTGCAGTTGGCTATCTTGTATATATATCAACAAATGCCTTAAATATGAAATTGCTATTTATTTTCTATTGGAATCAATGAATAGTGACGTTCAATGGTTATAGGTCTCCAATAGGTTAATCAATGGTTTACTGATGCATTTTTGATAGTGGTGAAAATGAGAAGGAAGTGTCCATCACTCAGTGCAGAACAACCATCACAAATTACTTCATTTGAAGAATACTGAGTTTTTTTTTGTTTTTTTTTTTCAGTTTTCTTACTCCTTACATTCATTACTTAAAAGAGATGTGTATGCACACAAATGTGTGTGAGACAGAGAGACGGTGGGGGGGAGAAAAAGAGGGAGAGAGAGAGGGGAAGAGACGTGCTCTTGTGCAGTTTTCATCAACTAATTTTTACTAACGAGGCGTTAATGAGCCCAAAACTATAAACAGAAGACACCTGCTCAATGTAGCACACAGTGAAACTGAACACGACAAGCATGTGCTTACAAACAAAACCACATGGCATGGCTATGTTTATGCTGAAGTGAACACGTGGCAGACGTAACGAAATACAATGTTGTATCGGTTCATTTGTTTAGGTTCACTACAGAAAATCCATCTTTGTTCGGCAAGTAGAATGGCAAGGGCTTTGTGTGTTCAACTCTTTGTTATGCAACTGAATAAGGTCGACGTTGTATACACTGGGAGTCTTGATAGTATCTCGCAATACCCATTGTGTACAGCGAATATACAATATCGACTTCCTACTACATGGTGAATTAAACCACTTCCCAGATGGTGCCGGGATTTTTATTCTGAAACCTCATTCTTCTAGGTTTACAATTATATTTCTTGCAGCTCATTGTTGCATTCTGTGAGAACTGGGTCTTCATGATATAATGTTATTATCAAACAGTAGTCACCCCTGCACATTTATGTCGTACTATTTTTCTTAACTAAATTCGACTATATTCTTTTCTCAATTCTCTGCCGAACCTGATTTTGTTTGCAGCATTCATATTTTACGTCTTCTTGTGGCGTCCTGTACGTATATATATTTATATATGCATGTATATATACATGTAGATGTCGGAACGTACATATATGTTTGTATGTATGCATGTATTTTATTTATAACACTATATATATATATACATATATATATATATATCTGACTTCCGTTGATGTATACAAGCCATTTCTACACACCTAGTTTTCTTTAGACTAACTAGACTACAGAAAGTGGGCTGTAAAGGATTGTCTCCAGACTGGGAAATGCAAATAAAGAAAGCAGGTTTGCTCTTAGCAACAAATGTCACCTTTAGTTGTCGTACTAGAAGCAGATCCTTGTCAAGGAGGCAAAAAGAAAGGGAGAAAAAGAGACAGACTGACACGAAGAAGGAGAAACAGATCGTTAGCCACTACACACTTTTTTTTCGTTCCTTGTTTTTTCTGTGTCACTTTCTGTAGAAGAGCGTAGGCTCGAAACGTAAAAGACTTTTTCTATTCCTGAGCGTTATACTAATACATCTGTTTGTTTATACACCACCTGTCTTCGTCATTTGCTTTTTTCGTAAACTTTCCCTTTAAAAAAAAACATGGTTGTGTGGTTAAAAAGTTCGCTTCAGAACCTCATTGTTTTGAGTTCAGTCCCACCATGTGACACCATGGGCAACGTGTCATCTACTATAGCCCTAGGCCAACCAATGGCTTGTGAGTGAATTCTGTAGATGGAAACTGTGTAGAAGCCTGCTGGATATATGTATTAATGTATGTGTTTGCATGTGTGCATTTGTGTTTGTTCCCTCTTCCACCTGATAACTGGTGTTGGTTTGTTCACATCCCCATAATTTATTGGTTCAGCAAAATAGATTAGTAGAGCAAGTACCAAGCTTCAAAAATAAGTACTATTTAACTAAGCCTTTAGCAGTGGTGTCCTGGCATGCTCACAGTCAAATGACTGGAACAATTAAGAGAACAAAATGGTTAAGATGCAAGTTACAGAGCGAGAAGAATTAAAGTCTAAAGACATTCTAGAAAAAATACCTCTTACACTTCATTGCTTAGGTGATACAATAAGAAATCCAAGAGTGACATTTCCTACATGTAACACATATCCCATCATTATCATTGTTTAGCATCCGCTTTCCATGCTAGCATGGGTTGGACGGTTCAACTGGGGCCTGGGAAGCCAGAAGGCTGCACCAGGCTCCAGTCTGATCTGGCAATGTTTCTACGGCTGGATGCTCTTCCTAACGCCAACCACTCCGTGAGTGTAGTGGGTGCTTTTTACGTACCAGACAAGGCTGGCAAATGGCCACGATCAGATGGTGCTTTTTACGTGCCGGTGGCACGGAGGCCAGTCGGGGCGGCGCTGGCAACAACCATGTTCGGATGGTTCTCTTACGTGCCACCAGCACTGGTATCGCAGCTACAATTTCCATTGATGTTGATAGATTACGATTTCAATTTTGATTTTCACTTGCCTCAACAGGTCTTCACAAGTAGAGTTTTATCTCCCAAGACATATATTTTGAATGCAGATGAATTTTATTCTGATATAATTTTTTCAATTCTTTGAGAAACAGCTTGAAAGAGAAAGCAATCATGCTGTACATAAGCTACTTCAAATATACAGTTTTTGTAATCACCATTGTCATTTTAGTGTCCACTTTTCCAAGCTTGCATGGGTTATATTTTCTATGGTTGGATGCTCTTCCTGTAGCCAACCCCCACCTTTTTCCAGGAAAGGTAACATTTCTCCCATGGCCAGACATATTTTTGTGGAATACTGGAAATGAATGGGACTCATTTTCAACAATCATGCAATGTTGAAACTAGGAAACATAAACACACGCATGGAACAGGTTTCTTTGGTTACTGTCACAAGGCTTTGGTCAGCCTGGGGCTATAAAGGCAGTTTCCCAAGGTGCTACAGAGTGAAACTGAACCTGAAGATCATGTTTGGGAAGCAAACTTCATAACCACACAGCCACATCTGATTTTAATAATTGCATGTTCTAAGACACTTGACTCTTTCTGTCTCCTTGTCTCAATGGTTCTACTGATCTAACTATTACCAACAACAGTGGAGAAGCATATCTCAATGCTGAGAAATACTTAATACTACTGGAGTGCTCAGCCACATGCACCTTAATTTCAAGAGCAGGCTGCTCCACTGACTGGATCAACTGGAATTCTTGTCATCATAACCGATAGAGTGCCAGTTATCGGTTTCAAGTTCCAATAGTCCCCAAAAATTATTCTATGTTCTTTTGAAGTTTATAAATTCTAATGATGTCAACAAAATTGAAAGCAGTGACACTCTCATTCAGTTTGTACATGTCCATATTACAAAACTCTCCTTATGTACTTTATTTTGATTCTTGAAAACCAAATAAAACTCAAATAAATTGAAAATCAAATAAAATCTCTTGATGATTAACACAAAAGCATAAAAATGAACAACAGATAGAATGGCAGAAATAATCTGTCCCTAGTTTAACATCAACAACCATTACTTTTTAGGTGGTTTTAACAGAGATTATGTTCACATGGGTTAGGGCTCTGATTTGAGAATGACTTCTTCTCAACCATTCTGGAGGCCTTGAAGAAAATAAAGGGTTATATATGCTACACCATTACTTTTTAGGTGGTTTTAACAGAGATTATGTTCACATGGGTTAGGGCTCTGATTTGAGAATGACTTCTTCTCCCCCATTCTGGAGGCCCTGAAGAAAATAAAGGGTTATATATGCTACCATTCCTTTCCTACATGGCAAAGGACAAAAAACAAAAGAATGTTGAATATTTCGTTTTTGGATTTGGTTTGCAAGATTCTTTATATGAGTTTGTGTGTTGAAGCATATTCTGGTGTGTCTGGGGAGAGTCATTCTCTTTTAGTGCCTTAAGAGTCAAGACTATTGAAACGGTTGCAAGACGCAACAAAAATTTTAGAAAATAAAAATAAGAAATAAGAGGAAATTTTACTGGTGAGTGTGTTAAATAATAAGGCACTAAAAGAGAATGACTCTCCCCAGACACAACAGAATGTTGAATATATTTCAAATCAAATTGTTGAACATATCACACACAAACTGTGTAGTTGATAGAAATACTAAAATTTCAAAAAATAGCAAGAGTATTGAGTGTCAAAATGGTGATGTTATTGTTTGGACATAGATCAGCATTGATCATATCCTATGATCAAAGGTATTCCAGCTGTAACCATCTAACCCTTTTTTTTTCTTTCTTCCAAACATGATGCTTCTAGAACTATACCACCCAATATATCTCTCTGGGTTTTTTTTTAACCCTTTAGTGTTCAGATTACTCTGCCATATCATCATTATCAATGTTCATTTTCCATGCTGGCATGGGTTGGACAGTTTGACCAGAGCTGGTAAAGCCAGGGGGAGAAGGGCCCCACTCCAGGCTCCATTGTCTGTTCTGGTTTGGTTTTTATGGCTGGATGCCCTTTTTAAAACCAACCATTCCATAGAGAATATTGGGTGCTTTTTATGTGGCACCAGCACCAATTCTGTTGTGGCAGATGGGTCTTCTTGAATACAGCAAGGCACCAGATATCTCGGTCCCTAGTGGCCTTGGTAGTGCGGAGGCAGCATGTCAGTCTCCTTATCAATCATTAAATCAGAGGAGTATGAAGGTCAGTTCAAATAAAATGCTTATTTATTCTCATTGTTTGGAATTAATCATGCATGATCTTGTAGCTTTGAGATTTTGATGATGTGACTGTTTATGTTTAGAATGACATTGCAGGGTAGGTTGAAAAGCCTGGATCTGGTCAGTTTAAACATAAAACAGGTTGACTCTCTTGGCTAGATATGGCTGGTTTAAATGCTAAAGGGTTAAAGACAATAAAATATAAATTGAAGGTGATTTGGTTGCCATGTCTAGCAGGGTGAGCTAACACAAAGAGATTCTCTTGTTAGTGGTCAAATACACATAAACCGATATAATATGGCCAGCAGGATTTACAGCAAAAACATTGATTGTGCAGAGGTGATTATTCCACTTTGCCACTTTATATCCACACCAATGCTTCATTTCACTGTAAACATAAGCTCACCAGTCAATCTAAGGGTAACCCTTAATAAATCTAATTTAATCATTACTGATCAGCTATATACTCCTGCTTTGTATTTTATCCATGATTTTGTTACTGTATTTATTTTGAGATGCTCAAAATTTCTTTCAATTATTTTAAATATAACAAAGAATTTAGTAAAATAACTTAGTTATCATTAAGCTAGTGTTAGGAACATAAATTGTGACTGAGGTTTTGGTGGAAGATTTTAATGAAAAACTAATGAAAACAAGACATTTATACTGCAGAGCCAGAGTCGGTTTTGGCCAGGTTGTTAATGAAAGGTTTAAAGAAAGAGAAAATATACTAAGCTGCATATAATTGGCTTCAAATTTTCTGGCAAAATTGACTCTTTGTCGTCTTAAAAGAAATCGTTGTTATAACAAACACGGAGATATGGTGGATGCTAGCTCCAACAGGTTCTAGATTATCACCAGTTTCAATTACCTTGACCTGATATTTTAGTTCAATAGATCGGTCTCATTGATACAGTATTGATGGCGTATTGATTGTTGTTTGAGGCAAACACTGACTCGATGGATCCGCCCAGCTTCACATATTGATATCTTCTTCATAAGATCTTAGTTCCAGTTAGCGGTTTTATGCCGAAGAATCTGTAGAAATTATTCATGTTGACATCAAATTATCGCTTATAAAATTTTAATTCACCTGTCTGAACTGCCGCATAATTGTTTTGTTCTTCGGTAGATGGAGCAAGTGATGATGATGATGATGAAGATAATGACAATGATGATGGTGGTGGTGGTGGTGATAATGATGGTGGTGATGATGACTAGTGATGATGATGATGATGACAATGATGATGGTGGTGGTGGTGATAATAATGGCAGTGGTGATGATGACTAATGATGATGATGATGACAATGATGATGGTGGTGGTGGTGGTGGTGGTGGTGATAATAATGGTGGTGATGATGATGATGATGACAATGATGATGGTGGTGGTGGTTGTGGTGATAATAATGGTGGTGGTGATGACTAATGATGATGATGATGATGATGATGACAATGATGATGGTGGTTGTGGTGATAATAATGGCAGTGGTGATGATGACTAATGATCATGATGATGATGATGATGACAATGATGATGGTGGTGGTGGTGGTGGTGGTGATAATAATAGTTGTGATGATGACAATGATGATGGTGGTGGTGGTGGTGGTTGTGGTGATAATAATGGTGGTGGTGATGACTAATGATCATGATGATGATGATGACAATGATGATGGTGGTTGTGGTGATAATAATGGCAGTGGTGATGATGACTAATGATCATGATGATGATGATGACAATGATGATGGTGGTGGTGGTGGTGGTGGTGGTGATAATAATAGTTGTGATGATGACAATGATGATGGTGGTGGTGGTGGTTGTGGTGATAATAATGGTGGTGATGATGATGATGATGACAATGATGATGGTGGTGGTTGTGGTGATAATAATGGTGGTGATGATGATGATGATGACAATGATGATGGTGGTGGTGGTGGTTGTGGTGATGATGACTAATGATGATGATGATGATGATGACAATGATGATGGTGGTGGTTGTGGTGATAATGATGGTGGTGATGATGACTAATGATGATGATGATGACGGTGAAAGAAAAAGAAAATGATTAGTTGCTATACATCTATGTAGTCAGGGTTTTGCAGTTCTGACTTTACAAAAAAAAAAGCTTCGTCAGGTGAACTGTTTATACCTGTGAGAGAGAGATTTTAATCAAGTACTAAGTTCAAATAATTCAACCATTCCTTCACTATTTTAAAATACTAAACAAAACAGGTTTTTTGTTTAAGACTTACATTATAAAGCAACCAAATCACCTTCAATTTATACTTTATCGTCTTTAGCCCTTTAGTATTTAAACCAGCCAAAAGAGTTAACCTGTTTTATGCTCAAACTGACCAGATCCAGCCTTTTCAACCTACCCCACAATGTCATTCTAAACATAAATTCAGTTCCCCTGTAGAATTTCAATAAGGCTGAAGTTAATAAATTAGGTCCAAGATGTAAGATACTTGAGAGAAGTTGGGATGGTCATAAATGGAATCACTTTAATCATAGCAAGGGTCAATCGTGGCTGACAAGGGATTAAACAACAATTCTTACGACCAAACGTTCTTTTTATTTTCTTTACTAGTTTCAGTCATTTGACTCTGGCCATGCTGGAGCACCGCCTTTAGTCCAGCAAATTGACCTCAGAGTTTATTCTTTGTAAACCTAGTACTTATTCTATCGGTATCCCCTGCCAAACTGCCAAGTTATGGGGACATAAACACACCAGCATCGGCCGTCAAGCGATGTTGGAGGGACAAACATCGCTTGACAACACAGACAAACATGCACACGCATGCACACACACACACACATATATATATATATATACGACGGGCTTCTTCAAGTTTCCGTCTACCAAATTCACTCACAAGGCTTTGATCAGCCCGAGGCTATAGTAGAAAACACTTGTCCAAGGTGCCACACGGTGGGACTGAACCCATGACCAAGTGGTTCGTAAGCAAGCTACTTACCACACAGCCACCTCTGTGCCTATACATTTAAAAAAAAATTTAAGCAACTAAAAACATGTAACAGAGATAACTGCAGTGTAAGCAGAAGACGATTTACTAGAACACCAGTTATACATCTTTTTATTATTATCATCACCATAATGAAGGCACTTTGCTCTTTAATGTAGGTGATGATGGAATATATATTGAAAATATACATACATTCCAGTGTCGTCTCTTTACATCTCACATTAATATACAATAGGAAAAGAAAAAAAGCATTAAATATTGATAAGTAATTTGTACCTGGCAGATATATATATAGTTGTGATCTAATTGTTTTAGCATGAAATATGACTTTGGCAGTTGATAGTTAATAATATATATTTAAATCTGAAGAAGAATTTGCTGCTGTTCTTGCCTTGAAACGATTCTGATGTGATAACCTCGAGACAGCATACGAAGAACATACCTCAGTGGAGGCATGGATGTGTGATTTAAAAGCTTGCTTTGCAACTTTGTGGTTTTGGGTTCAAATACACTGTACGGCACCTCGGGTAAGTGTCATGTCTTCTACTACAGTCCTGGGCAGACCAATGCCATGTGAGTGAATTTGATAGATGGAAACTCAGTGGAAGCTTGTCAAATATGTGTGTGTGTGTGCTTGTTCCTCCAGCGTTGCTTGACAATTGATGTTGGTTTGCTTACCTACCTACAACTTAGCAGTTTGCCAAACAGCATTAACAAAAACAAGTAAACCCCACCCCATACATAAATACATACATACATACATAGGGAGAGTTTATGAAAAAAAACAAAAGACGAAGACAGGTGGTGTACAAAACAAACAGATGTATTAGTATAACACTCAGGAATAGAAAAAGTCCTTTACGTTTCGAGCCTACGCTCTTCTACAGAAAGGGACACAGAAAAAAACAAGGAGAGAAACAAGGAGAGGAAAACATACATACATATATATAACTGTACTGGAGCTGATTTGCGTGGCTAAAAAGTGGTGCCCTAACATAGCCGCAGTACTCTTTCTCTTTCTTTTTTACTTGTTTCAGTCATTTGGCTGCAGCCATGCTGGAGCACCGCCTTTAGTCGAGCAAATCGACCCCGGGACTTATTCTTTGTAAGCCCAGTACTTATTCTATCGGTCTCTTTTGCCGAACCGCTAAGTGACGGGGACATAAACACACCAGCATCGGTTGTCAAGCAATGCTAGGGAGACAAACACAGACACACAAACATACACATACATACATATATACGACAGGCTTCTTTCAGTTTCCGTCTACCAAATCCACTCACAAGGCATTGGTCGGCCCGGGGCTATAGTAGAAGACACTTGCCCAAGGTGTCACGCAGTGGGACTGAACCAGGAACCATGATAAAAGATTTAACTCATAAAGAATTGCAGTTTTGACTTAAGTCTCATCCTGTCTTCAGATTTGCATATTCTCTCTCAGAGGTTATAACCTCAAAATTGTTTTGGTGCAACACACACACACACACACACACACACACACACACACACACACACACACACAAGCGTACGCTCAATGGAGAATGTGTAAGTTTGCTTGTACTCTTATTTACACACATACAACAATAGCTGATTTATTGTGAACATTGATTGATGATGTATAAACAGTTTGATTGAGAGAGCAAACACGATTCTAACAAAAATGAAAGAACGGGACTTAAGTAGGTCAAATATGTGATCATTTGGCCACCTCTGTGTTGTCCCGAGGGGTTATAATCTTGAAATCGTTCCATAGCACGGCTGGAAATATATACACACAGAGAGAATGAATTAATCCATATGTTCTACAGTGTGTTGTTATATGAATTTCCTACTCTTTAAACTTATTAAGGTAAATAATGTCTATAACTGTCTCTTGTGTTTGAAACAATAAATTTTGTGTTGAGTGGCTGTGTGGTAAGTAGCTTGTTTACCAACCACTTCGTTCCAGGTTCAGTCCCACTGCGTGGCACCTTGGGCAAGTGTCTTCTACTATAGCCTCGGGCCGACCAAAGCCTTGTGAGTGGATTTGGTAGACGGAAACTGAAAGAAGCCCGTCGTATATATGTATATGTATATAGATATATAGGTGCAGGAGTGGCTGTGTGGTAAGTAGCTTGCTAACCAACCACATGGTTCCGGGTTCACTCCCACTGCGTGGCATCTTGGGCAAGTGTCTTCTACTATAGCCTCGGGCCGACCAAAGCCTTGTGAGTGGATTTGGTAGACGGAAACTGAAAGAAGCCCATCGTATATATGTATATGTATATATATATATATGCGTGTGTGTGTTTGTCTGTCTGTGTTTGTCCCCCTAGCCTTGCTTGACAACCGATGCTGGTGTGTTTATGTCCCCGTTACTTAGCGGTTCAGCAAAAGAGACCGATAGAATAAGTACTGGGCTTACAAAAGAATAAGTCCCAGGGTCGAGTTGCTCGATTAAAGGCGGTGCTCCAGCATGGCTGCAGTCAAATGACTGAAACAAGTAAAAGATTAAAAGAGTAAACAGAATATCAGATGATTATATAAGCACAAAGGTATCAGTTTAGAGGAAACGTTTGTGTGTGTGTATGTGTGTGCAATAGGGGGTAGGGTGTAGAAACAAGTAACACCCACAACTTTCATAGTGGTATAGTATAGGATGAAGTATAATAGCTGCGACTAGGAATCGGAGCAGGATTTAAGTAGGGCAGTTAACATTCAGCGAGACTAATCTATATTCTGTGACTTTGAAATCCAAGTGTAAACACAAGATTAAGAATCGGATTTGCTGAGATCTATAAGTCAGACATTAGAAACCAATGTCTGTGTGAGTCAATTCCCATCCTCACATACACCAAATATACACACCCACACATATATACAAAAATACATACATATATAGGAGTGGCTGTGTGGTAAGTAGCTTGCTTACCAACCACATGGTTCCGGGTTCAGTCCCACTGCGTGGCACTTTGGGCAAGTGTCTTCTACTGTAGCCTCGGGCCGACCAAAGCCTTGTGAGTGGATTTGGTAGATGGAAACTGGAAGAAGCCCGTCGTATATATGTATATATATGTATGTGTGTATATGTTTGTGCGTCTGTGTTTGTCCCCCCCCCAGCATTGCTTGACAACCGATGGTGGTGTGTTTACGTCGCCATAACTTAGCGGTTCAGCAAAAGAGACTGATAGAATAAGTACTAGGCTTACAAAGAATAAGTCCTGGGGTCGATTTATTCGACTAGAAGGCGGTGCTCCAGCATGGCCACAGTCAAATGACTGAAACAAGTAAAAGAGTAGACACACACATACAACTTGTTGCCCCTCACTGTAACAACTACCAGCCACTGCACCCCCCACTCACTTAGGGTCTGCATTTTGAAGAAAACAATGTAAACAACATTTCATACTTGAACTTTAAACCTTGCCCCCCCCCACAAGGTTTAAATAAATATCTTTTATCCTTCTACTCCTATACCTCCTCTTAGTTCATTAACTCCTTTCTTACTCTTCAACTTTCTTCTCACCTCATTTTTCCCCTCTCAACTTTGCTTGCTTCTCCTCATTCCACTACTCTTTCCTTCTTTCTCATACTGCTTCTCCTACCATTTCTTGTGTGAAGCATACATGGTCCCTCTGTTCCTTATCATCTACAGCCATTTTTTTTTAAACTTAGAGGACACAAAACACACTTCCTTTTGGTTTGGTTTCTATGGCCTGAATGCTCTTCCAAATACCAACCATTTTACCAACTGTGCTGGGTGCACAAGCACTAGAAAGGCTATCATGCTATTTTCTCAACTAAGATTAAAGGGTCCACTTGACCTGATGTCATAACTCAATCGTTAACCACTCTACAGAGTGTACTTGATGCAAAATAATGTGGCAACAGCAGTAATGCCATTAGCTTTACCCTCACAAGAGTATATATATTTCTTTACTGCCCACAAGGGGTCAAACACAGAGGGGACAAACAAGGACAGACAAAGGGATTAAGTCGATTGCATCGACCCCAGTGCGTAACTGGTATTTAATTTATCGACCCCGAAAGGATGAAAGGCAAAGTCGACCTCGGCAGAATTTGAACTCAGAAATACAGAATACAGAAAGCAGACGAAATACAGCTCCGCATTTTGCCCGGCGTGCTAACATTTCTGCCAGCTCGCAGTATATAGTCCTCATTCATCCAGAGCAACTGTAATGTGGAAACAGGATCTACCAAAGGAAAGATCATCATCATTTTGTCTTTATATTCCCTGCTAGCATGGGTTGGGTGATTTGACAGGATCTGACATATCAGCAGACTGAGTTTAGCTCCAGTGTCAGTTTTGGTTTGTTTTCAATGGGCTGGATACCCTTCTTAATGCCAACCACTTTACAGAGTGTACTGGGTGCTTTTTACATGGCACCAGCACTAATGAGGGTTGCCAATCAGCTTGCAAGAACCCCAGCCTGATTGATGTGCTGTAAGTACTGTGGGAAGTGGTTTATGCTAGATGAACTATTTAATGCTCGGATATCACTAAAAACCTCAATCCCTTGTACAGAGCACATTAAGAAATATTCTGTAGGCTATCAGCACCAACATACAAACATAGATACTGATAACCAGAATATGGTATAGATGACAAAAATTCATTAATAAAATGAACAAAATAGGAGCAAATGTATGGACATGAAATAAACCATTCTGGAGAAAATAATGTGGTTTTAAAAATGGAATGACTTGTTATAAGAATGTTCATTTCTTCTATCATGATGATATTGGAAACTTGAGAATCTTAGCAAAAACAACAACTGTATTTTGCTGAATGTATTCAGTTTGTTTTCAATGAAGATTTACACAAATGAATTAAGCCAGTTGAAGTGTATGAAACCGTGGTCCGATATACACAGCATATCTATACATATGTTTATGTATATGTGTGGATGTGTGAGTGAGAGAGAGAGAGAGTAAGTGTGTGTTGTGCACATGAGAGGGAGAAGATGTGTTTGTGTGTGTGAATGTGTGTGCATTATACATAGATATTTTACCGTAATTTGTAATGGTAGGACATTGCCTTCAAGTAGTGATTGATCGCTGTTTGAATGAGGAGGTAGGAACAACATGCATACAGATAAATATTTCCAAGACTGATGAGAGTAAATGGAAAGAAAATTAATTGCTCAATATGGTAAGATTCCAGGTTGAAGTAATGCGCACACATTACATTTATTTCCAGTTCTCCAGATATGTCACAGAATGGGACAAGGCTGACAAACAGCTATACCATGAAATGTCAGTGGATGTTACAAATGGGCATGTGTATCTTATACGTACTAGCAGGAAAAAGACTATACCAGCAGGCAGAGTCCATTAACAGTACAGGCAAGTTCAGCAAGCAGACCTGCGATCAAATACGTTCCAGTCATGACTAACCCATCTAGTGTATATTAGGACCTGTATTATTCCTCATCATCATTTCACATCCCTTTTCCCATGCTGGCATGGGTTGAGTGGTTCGATGTGAACAGATAACCCAGAAGGTTGTGCCAGGTCCTAATGTCTGCTTTGGAATGGTTTCTACAACTGGACGCCCTTCCTAACACCAACCACTTTGCAGAGTGTACTAATTGATTTAAGTTAAGTTAATTTTTTGGCTCAAAAAGCAAAAAGCAAGGCCATGTAGGGGGACATGAAGTTATGTACAGGGTGGTGTTCATGCAAAGAGTTCAGGCCATTTGTGGTCAAGGGAGACTTTGAACCGAGCGGTCGTCGGCATCTTCACTATCTCGTCCGGCAGCTTATTCCACGGATCCACAACCTGGATGGAGAAAGCCCCTCTCCTTCGATTGAGATGAAATCGCGCAGATTTCTATGTGCTGTAGTAGTGAAGGAAGTGGTTTATGCGAGATGAACTATTTAATGCTCTGACATCACTAAAAAACTCACCCCCTTGCACAGAGCACTGGTGAGGTCACCCTTTTGCACAGAGCACTGATGAGGTCACCAAGCACCCACATCACAAGACCTGTCAGGACTCATTTGGCAGGTTACCCAGTCTCCATGGCATATAAGAGACTGAAATCACAACACTGCCCCTAAATGGCATACCAGTCTGTTGCTGGGATGAAGGTCAGCAATTTTCAAAGAGAGGGGTCAAGTTGACAACAGTGAGCCCAGTACATGACTGGTACTTGATTTTATTCACCCTGAAAGAACAAAAGACAAAGCTGACTTCAGCAGGATTTGAACTCAGAACGTAAAGAACCAGAAGAAACACTGCTAAGCATTTTGTTGGATGTGCTACTGATTCATAGTTCTGCCAACTCACCACTTTATACTATTCTATGTACTCTCTTTTAATTAAGTAAAAAATTTAGATTTTTTTCTCTTGTAGTATGCAATTGCCATGACCACCAACTGCTCAATGGTATTGAATTCAAACCCTTATAACAAGCTTGTTGTTCATTTAGATATAATTTGTCTAAGGGGCACGCGTGTTGCGCATGCCAGTGTGTGTGGTGTCGAGTTGTTGTCGCTTAGTGCCAGGTTAGCTCTGATTAAGCAGAACTATGAACAAATGCGTACTAGACATGACCATCTTAAGTATTTTTAGTCACAGTGTATGTATATATATATAAAACTGCCATTGGGTGATTGTATTAATCCACCACAAAAGATGAAAGGAACTTAATTTTAACAGAATAGATATAATCATTTTATCATTTCCATACATCACCAAGTGTTTCAATTCTTGCTAAATAAGTATCTCTATCTATCTATCTATCTATAACGGGAAGGTTTACGAAAATACACAAAAGACGAAGGCAGGTGGAGTACAAACAAATGTATTAATATATATATATATATATATATATATATGAGCAAAACGCCCCCGTCCAATGGATGGTGCTGAGTAGTCAAACATTTAAGCCAAATTTTCTCAAAACAACTTGTCCGACCGTCCCATAGCCCCCCCCCACCTGAGAAACACTGATTTAGCCTACATTTGAGACACCAGCAAAAGAAGAAATAAAGATAGACTTTTTTTCTATTCCAAAGAAAAACGATTTTATTCACACAAACATGCAACCGGAGAGTTTAAAGTACCAGTAAGTACATCACAACAAATGCACGTTCCCATGGCTTTATCGATCGCATTCTCACCTGGAATCGATTTTTGTAATTTTTTCAAGACTTATACACGCCCTGATACCATTGGCAAAAGGGACCAGTAAAATAAGCTTAAAGAAAAAAGTAAGTCCTGGGGTCAATTTCTTAGACTAAAACCTTTTAAGGCAGCGCTCCAGCATGGCCACAGTTAAATGACTGACACACTTAAAGGAATAGGAGACAGGTGCACTTTCGCACACATATACACAAGATGGACTTCTCGTGTGCACTTATGAAATTCACTCACAAGGCTTTGGTTGACCCAGGGGCACATTAGAAGACACTTGTCCGAGTTGCCACTCAGGGAGATTGAAAGCAAAACAACACGGTTGAGAACTGAAGGGGGCAGAGGAATACATTATTTAAATGTGTCATTCCTTTTTCAAATAATAAGATATGATTTAAGGGAGACCAGACTGCTGTTACTAGCAGGTCGAGTAAATGTGTAAAGGCACACGTAGTATCCTGTGTTTGTTGTGTTTACATAAGCAGATGGTTCCTTTGGACTTATGTCTTGATCTGATTTGCTGGAGCTCATTGATTTAAAAGCTGGGTGCCACGGATGCTCTTCATAGCAATAACAAGTCAACCGTGAAATGAAGGAAGTAGAGAAGCTGTTGTTCAACTTATTTATGTTGCAAATAATGGGCAATAATGTTGCTGGTTAGAACTTTCCAATGAGTCAATTACTGATTCACTACATTTCTGACAGTGAGTGTGACAAGAGAGAGTATCTGAAACTTAATGCAGAACAAATACTACAAGGGTCTTCATTTGAAGAGCAACACTATTTCCTGGCTGATGTTTACATCCTTCAATATATATATATATATATATATATATATATATATATATATAAATTTTTTTCTCTCCTTATTTTTTTCTGTGTCCTTTCTGTAGAAGAGCGTAGGCTCGAAACGTAAAAGACTTTTTCTATTCCTGAGCGTTATAGTAATACATCTGTTTGTTTTGTACAGCACCTGTCTTCGTCTTTTGTTTTTTTTGTAAACTCTCCCTATATATATATATATATATATATAATATATATATATATATAAATAATAATAATAATAATAAATGCGCCCTTTTAAAGCCTAAGCAGGCTCATGGGCCCGGTTTCCCGGTTTCTATGGCGTAAGTGTTCCCCAGCTGGATGGGACACCAGTCCATCACAGGATTACTCATTTTTGTCAGCTGAGTGGACTAGAGCAACATGAAATGAAGTGTTTTGCTCAAGATCACAATGAGTTGCCTGGTCCAGGAATCAAAACCACAATCGTATGATCATGATGCTGACACCCTATCCACTAAGCCATGCGCCTCCACATATATATATATATTTTTACTGTGGAGGCACAATGGCTCGGCGGTTAGGGCAGCAGACTAGTGGTTGTAGGATCACGGTTTCAATGCCCAGACCAGGTGTTGTGAGTGTTTATTGAGCAAAAACACCTAAAGCTCCACGAGGCTCTGACAGTTGAGCAACTCAACCCCAGGATTAATCTTTGTAAGCCCAGTACTTATTCTATCGGCCTCTTTTGCCGAACCGCTAAGTTACGAGGACGTAAACACACTAGCGTCGGTTGTCAAGCAATGTTGGGGAGACAAACACAGACACACACACACATATACAACAGGCATCCTTCAATTTCCGTCTACCAAATCCATTCACAAGGCTTTGGTTGGCCCGAGGCTATAGTAGAAGACACTTGCCCAAAGTGCCATGCAGTGGAACCGAACCTGGAACCATGTGGTTGGTAAGCAAGCTACTTACCACACAGCTACGGCATTGTAGAGTAGATGTGAAAGGCTGGATCTGGCCAGTGGGAACATAAACAGGTAGAATATTCTGGCAAGGTTTTAAACTCATGACCATTTAAGTTAAAAATGTGTAAAGTAGCAGCTTCACAACTTAAGTATGATTCTTTTGATAAAAAAATTAGCAGAGGAAAATACAACAAAGCATTATATAGATTGTTTTTTCTCTCTTTTACTTGTTTCAGTCATTTGACTGCGGCCATGCTGAAGCACCGCCTTTAATCGAGCAAATCGACCCCAGGACTTATTCTTTTGTAAGCCCAGTACTTATTTTATCGGTCTCTTTTGCCGAACCGCTAAGTAACGGGAACATAAACACACCAGCATCGGTTGTCAAGCAATGCTAGGGGGACAAACACAGACACACAAACACACACATATATATACACATATATACGACAGGCTTCTTTCAGTTTCCGTCTACCAAATCCACTCACAAGGCATTGGTCGGCCCGGGGCTATAGCAGAAGACACTCGCCCAAGATGCCACGCAGTGGGACTGAACCCGCAACCGTGTGGTTGGTTAGCAAGCTACTTACCACACAGCCACTCCTGCGCCTGTTTGTGGACAAAATAAAGGGTGTATATTAATACTTTATGTTGATGTGTATGTGTGTATGTGTGTATGCATGTGTGGGTGAGTGAACATGCACGTGAAGGTGTAGATGTGTGGTAATAAACAATTTTATTTTCAAATTCTTTCTCCCATTATTGGGGGGATGGGAGTGGAGAAAGAGAGATGGTGATGGTATTAAATGAAAGAATTATAGCCCCCTACCTCCCCGTAGAACGAAGGCTAAACATTTATCGTACTAACACAACAAAAACAAAAATAAAGAGAAACAAAACATCATATTTCTATTGCAATGCTTATGTATTCGACACAACAGCTATTACCGTAAGTCTGTGACATTATCTTAATGTTAATCCATTTCGGAAGAAGTGGTCATATAGGTTCACTGATACGGCTGCACTTTGTACGCACACAAAGACACACACACACACACACACACACACACACACACACACACAACACACACAACACACACTCACACACACAGACACACATAGACACACACACACTCACACACACAGACACACATGCACACACACACTCACGCACACACATATGGTGTCACACACACATACACAGATGGGCATACACTTACACACAGAATAATAGTTAACTTTCAATAATTGAAGAAATAAAATAGAAACGAATTATTAAGAGCTGTTTTAGATGTAAGAGGTAAGCAAAGTCGAATTTTGTTTTCTTCTCCTTTTTGCTCATTATTACCATTATTATTATTCCTATCATCATTATTATTATTATTATTATTATGACTATTATTACCATTATCATCATCATCATCATTAGTATTATTGGTGCTGTTTTCTTATATTTTTAACTTAGTTCATCTGATGGAATGAATCTAAGATTCCATCTAGATAGGGTTGGAAAATAATTTTATGTTTTGATGTAAGTGATAAAAATCACACACACACACACACACGCGCATGCACACACACACACACACAACACACACACACACACACACACACACAATAACAAAAGCTCTATATCAGATAAGGTCTTTATTCAATTATTTAACAGCAACAACAATAAAAGGAACAGAAAAAAAATCAGTGAAGGGAAAAAACAAAAACAAAAAGGCAATACAATATCAAAAAAAAAAAAAACATCAGGAAATGAACAAGAAAAAAAAAAATCTAATCTTAAACAGTTGTTAATTGAAGCAAAGTTTTGTAACTGATAAGAGATAAATAAAATCAGGAGAAAAGTGTATTTCGGTTAATAAAGAACACCTATTTTGTTGAATGACATTCATAAAGCAGTAGGGATTCTAAAATGGAAGTGAAGAAAATAGATAATGGACTGCAAATGAAAAGATTTATCCATCTCCATTATTATTAATATTGCACCAACAACAGAGGAATCGGTTTCTGATGCAAAAGAACAGGTGGCATTAGTTTCCAAAGTTGCACACAAGTTTAGTACATTGAAAATATCAATGGTTACGCATGAGAACAATATATTTTTATATAATAAACACACACACACACACATATATAATATATATATATATATATATCATCATCATCATCATTGTTTAACGTCCGTTTTCCATGCTAGCATGGGTTGGACAGTTCAACACGGGTCTGGTAAGCCATGAAGGCTGCACCTCTACAGCTGGATTCCCTTCCTAATGCCAACCACTCTGTGAGTGTAGTGGGTGCTTTTTACGTGTCACTGACACAGACACCAGTCAGGCAGCACTGGCAACTGCCACATTCGGATGGGGCTTTTAACGTGTCACCGGCACGGGTATCTTAACTACAATTTCCATTTGATTTTCATTTTGATGTTGGTGTTAATATATATATATATATATAACACACATATATATATAAATACATACACATATACATAAAAATACATACACACAAATGTGTGTGTATTACATTATATTACATAATATAATATAAAATGCTTTCTGAAAGTCTACATGAAGTAGTTATGTGTTACATAAAAATATAAAGTGTAGCTAATGGAAAGTGACATTGAATGGTTGGTACGGATAAAACGATGTTCAGCTGCTGAAAATAAAATCACACTGAAAATATTCCTGTTCTTTGAGTGTATCAGGGAGAAACAGGGACTAGATATATCGATATAGCAGGAGTAGATTAATGGCAAGGATAGTCTGAAGTCTTGGTAAACAAATCATTTTCTGAGTTGCCCTAAAAAGATAATTTTATTGTTTTGATGCTGGTGTCACTTTGCTTCAAAGTCTTTAACCCTTTAACGTACAAATTATTCTGTTAAATGTGATGCTTATTTATTCATATTGTTTTGAATTAATCATGCATTATCTCGTAGCTTCAAGATTTCGAAGACATGACTGTTTATTTTTTGAATGACATTGTAGGGTAGATATGAGATGCCAGATCTGGTCAGTTTGAGACATAAATCTGCAAGAAAATTTAGGTGAGAATATGGTTGGCTTAAATGCTAAAGGTTTTAAGAGATTCTATGTTACTCTTGCAAGTGTCGGTGAAACCAAAAAACATTCATTGTTAATACATTCCAGCAGATTTGAACTGCAATATGCTAATCGGTGTGTCATCATTGGAAAACAACAGCTCTCAGACAAATGCGTGTTCATAGCACACTCGATATATTAGCATAAGGAGTCTTTGGGACATCCAGTGTTTCAGCCTCATTCTGTCTCCTCAGCCAAAGCTAATTTACACAAACGAATTAAACAAGAGATTGAGGTTTTGTTTATAACTTCATCATCATCATTTAATGTTCCTTTTCCATGCTAGCATAGGATGGATAGTTTGACACGAACAAATGAACCAGAGGGCTCTACCAGGTTCTATGTCTACTTTGGCATGGTTTCTACAGCTGGATGCCCTTCCTAGCACCAACCACACAACAGAGTGTACTGGGTGCATTTTTATGTGAGGGCAACCAGTACAAGTTAAGATAAGACTCCACATCCGAGTGGGGTATAGAATGGAAGGACGAGAAACTATGATAGAGAGACAAGGAGCAGGTGTTTTGTTGAGGAGGTGAATACATGGCTTGCCTACATCCTGCATGCTGATATCTGCAAACTGCTATTTACAAATTATTATATTGAGAACGTTAGATCTGTTGTCACAACAACTTATTAAGTAGTAAAATGGGAGTGGTTTCTAGTTTCCCCCGCTTACTTTGCAAATGGAGACAGAGTAATAATGATGTACTTTCAACGGATAATACATAGGAATCCATGGATTAAAGGAAGAAATGAGATTGTGACATTATTCTTTCGTTTTCCTTACTGGCGTTAATGAATTCTGAAAACTTGGACAATTGCATATTACTGAATAGGAAAAAATCGTTTTTGTATTTTGAATCTGCTCATCATGAAATTGGGAAAAGAGAAAAAGGAAAAATCTGTTGTTAGATACGCAGAACGAAGAAATATAAAATAAAAATTGTCTTTGACAAAGAATACTACAATGGATTATTTATTTGTTAAAGGAAAGGAAAACGTACTTTCTATGCATGCATATATATGCAAGTCTCTCTTTCTCTCTCAGTATGTGTATGTATATATGAGTATGTGTATATATGTATGTATATATTTTGGTAAGTGCCAATGCACGAAATTCTCAGTTCTTGAATCACTCTGTTGCTTCTGCTAAATATTAATAAAAATATACATATACTCATATTTTCAGTTCTATTTTTCCTGTTTGCATATCTATACTTGTAAATATATACATACATACACACATACACACATACATACATACATACACACACACACACACACACACACACACACACACACACACACACACACACACACACACACACACACACATACATACATACATACATACATACATACATACATACATACATACACATACATACATACATACATATATATATATATATATATATATGTATATGTTATTTGTTTCAGTCATTGGACTGAGGTCATGCTGGGTCGCTGCTGCCTTGACGGGTTTTAGTAGAACAAATAGGCCCCAGTACTTTTTTTTTTCTTTTAAATAAAATCTGGCACTTATTCTATTAGCCCCTTGTGTTGAACTGCTATATTACAAGGATATAAACAGACCATTTCCAGTTGTCAAACAACATGGAAAGAAAAACAAAATCATGCACATGCACACACACACACACACACACACACACAAATATATATATACTCACACATGCACACATGTACAAACACACACACACACACACGCACACATATGTGATGTGCTTCTTCCTGTTTCTCTATGCCATCCCATCAGAAGGCTTTGGCTGGCTAATGGCTACAGTGGAAGACACTTGGTAAAGGTGCCACACAGTGGGACTGAACACAGAATTGTATGGTTGGGAAGCAAACATCCACTTTTCCTTGCTTGCAAGAGTCAGACAGAATTATTTGTTGAGGTAGATTGTCTATGGCCTGATGCCCTTCCTGTTGTCAACCCTCAATGTAATATTTCTCATGACCAGATGTGTTTTTCACAGAAGTCTGGAAATAAATGACATTAACTGAATGACAAGGATGCTAATTTACAACCATCACATGGTCAAGACAGGGGTACACCCAAACATATCCAATCACAAGGCTTTGATTGTCCAGGGTTTGTAGTAGAAGAAACTTGACCAAGGTGCTAAATGGTGGGACTGAACATAAGACCACATAGTTGGAAAATATACACACTCACACACACACATGTATGTGCCTGTGTTGAACATCTTATCTGGCCACCACATTCCCCAGATCTCAATATTATTGAACATTTATGGTGCATTTTAGAAAAACAAGTAAGGAGTCGATATCCTCCACCATCATCACTACAAGAACTGGAGACTGTTTTAGCTGAAGAATGGACAAAAATTCCTTTGGAAACAATTCAAACTTTGTACAAGTTCATACCTCGTAGAATTCAAGGTGTAATTACTATTAAAGGCAGTCCTACCCCATGGACTCATGGACATATGAGGGTTTGGCACATTCTTGCCGAACAACCATACACATGATTTGTTTATAGTGATCAAATGTTTGTGTTCACATAAGATTACTCCCGCCACAAAATCAACATTACCTGTACAGGTACATCATGTGCCACATGTTAGATGATTGCAGAGTGACGTGAAATGAATGATCAACTTGTTATTAGTTCAAATTCCGTCAAGGTCAACTTTGCCTTTCATCCTTTTGGGGTCGATAAATTAAGTACCAGTTATGCATTGGGTCGATGTAATCGACTTAACCCGTTTGTCTGTCCTGGTTGTCCCCTCTGTGTTTAGCCCCTTGTGGGTAGTAAAGAAACATATTATTAAAATTTCTTGTTATGAGCAATATTTCAGGTGACACAACAAGACACCCATATTTGTGTAAATAGGGAACGACAGCTTTTTTTTGTTCAAACATGTATCACAGACACAACTGGGTTCAAGTTTAATTTTTTACCATCAAATTTTTTTTAAAATTTCTGTATTTGTCCTTTGCGTCTAATTTGCAACAATATTATTCCTAAACCCATTAGTCTGAAGTCTCAATGCTTCCACAATCTCATTTTCTAAATCTTGTAATGGCATATTGTCTCTGCAGTTGACAGTAAGTCACAAAGGGTTTCAGGAATAATTTTACAACAAATAAAAATCATCAAAGTCAGATTTTAAATTATATAACTGCAAAGCCGGGTAGATTTCATGTCAGCGAGATTGATATTTCATACAGAACCTTGTATTTATTAAACTTAAATGCTTCGAAAATGATAAAGCAGAATCTCTGTCTACCAAAGTCACTCAAAAGACCTTGGCCAGACCAAGGCTACAGTAGAAGGTGCTTGCCTAAGGTACCACACATTGAAACTGAACTCCAAACCACATGGTTGTTAAGCGAACTTCTTAACCATACAATCATGCATGTGCACACACACACACACACACACACACTCTCTCTCTCTCTCCCTTTTCCTTGTTTCAGTCATTTAATTGGTGCCATGCTGGGTCACAAACGTGTACGATTGTCCTCAAACACATCAATCCAAGGACTTATTTTCGAGTTTGATACTTATTTTATTTGTCGCTTTCGCTGAACTGCTAAGTCACAGGGACATAAACAAACTAATACGGTTGGGGTGGGGGGAGCAAAGGCAATCAATGACACTTGCATGTTAATTTCATGAGCAAGCTTGCTCATGAAATTAACATGCAAGTGGCTGAGCACTCCACAGACACATGTACTCTTAACATAGTTCTTGGGGAGGTTCAGTGTGACACAGAGTGTGACAAGGATGGCCCTTTTGAAATACAGGTACAACAGAAACAGGAAGGAGGAGTGAGAGAAAGTTAAGAGTACAGCAGGGTTCAGCACCACCCCCTGCCGGAGCCTCATGGAGCTTTAGGTGTTTTTGCTCAATAAACACTCACAACGCCTGGTCTGGGAATGGAAACCATGATCCTAAGACAGCGAGTCCGCTGCCCTAACCACTGGGCCATTGTGCCTCCAAATATATATACACACACACACTATACACAAACATACACCATACACACGTGTGTATGTATGTATACACACACACTATACACAAACATACACCATACACACGTGTGTGTATATATGTATATACACACACACAAATCCATACATACAAATATATATACATGAAAACACATACATCTACATATATATATGTATATATATTCATACATATACACACACACATTGCTTATATTGGCATGCCTTCTCGTGTTCATCGTGAATATTTTGGACATACGACAGGAAGATGAAACTGGTTTGCCAAGATGTTATGTTTCTTTAATTGCTGCGATAGACGTATATATAACGAGCAAAATACACTGGATTAACGATAATTTACAGTCACGCGAGCTGCTTGTTCCTTTTTATTATATTATTCTCTTCTTCAATTCCACTTTGGCTTAATAACAAGCTGCCAGTTTGGGGACCAGGCCAAAACACAGGGGCTTCGTAAGAGCTGTTTTCATAAACAACAGAGTTATTAATGCAATCAAGAAAAGATCAAATATATCTCATAATCCCCATGCATTCATTTGCTCACACACATGCATAAACAAAGATCGTTAGCTACTACACACATTTTTTTTTTACTCTCCTTGTTTTTTTCTGTGTCCCTTTCTGCAGAAGAGCGTAGGCTTGAAACGTAAAAGACTTTTTCTATTCCTGAGCGCTATACTAATACATCTGTTTGTTTGTACACCACCTGCCTTCGTCTTTTGTTTATTTTCGTAAACTTTCCCTTTATATATATATATATATGAGTGAAGGTGCATGGCTCAGTGGTTAGTGACTCAAGCTTACAATTGTGAGGTTGATTCCTGGACTAGGCTGCATGTTGTGTTCTTGAGCAAGACACTTTATTTCACGTTGCTCCAGTTTACTCAGCTGCAGAAATGAGTTGTGACATCACTGGTACCAAGTTGTATTGGCCTTTGTCTTTCCCATGCTGGACAAATCAAAGGACAGAGGTCAGACCTATATGGACCACCTCTTCTTGGAGGACAAAATGAGTTTGTTTAGGACCAGTATCCCAACCAAGAAGAAAAAAAAAGCTAAGTTACAGAAGCGTCAATGACAACTGAAAATCAACAAAACCTGGGAGAGGAAGGCCTTCTATGATGTGGGATACTGAGGAAGAACTGAAAAAAGCAGGAATCCTACGGGAGAGAGGAAAAGTTGATGGCCTATGCTCCTTGGAGAGCGAAGGGCTTACAGATGTCAGCATGGTATACACTTGCAAGTGAAGACTATTTTTTTAATGAAGTAGAAGTATGCGCATGCACACACGTGTGGTGTGTGCAGTTAAAGCAAGAAGTCATTTATTTTAATAAAAGTTAGAAGTTATATTCACACTATAACAGAGAGCTGACGGCCCATGCCACTCCAGCAGAATTGGAAGAACCTGATGGTTCATTATATGTGTGTGTGTGTGCATGCATGTGTGTGTGTGTGTGTGATCACATACTTCCTATTAGACAGAACTCACCAGCAAGAGAACAGGTTATCTTTATTTCATGTGTGTGTGTGTGTATTGTATGTATGTTATTCCGTTTAATTTAGTCAGAATCATCCTCTGTATATAAATCGAAACAGTGCAAGAAATAAAGCCCAGAGGTGAATATTTGCATAGAGTTTGTTAAATAATTTCGAATTTTTAATTAATTTCCTTCATGCAGATATGCACTTGTCATAAAATGAAAAATTGCTTTTTTTTATTATTATTATTATTATTTTATTTATTTATTTACCTATTTCTTTTTTTTTTCTCCCAGTTTGGACCAAATTGCAACTTTTGGTGAAATTAAAATTTCATACAAATTATACATCAACGTTAGAACGCTGTTAACTTTTGCTTAAAATAATTAAAATTTGCATAACTTTAATCAGTGTTCTAAGAAAATATGGAAAACAAGATCAAGTCAAGTAGTGTCATAGCAAGACAACTAAACTTAGGAATAAAATCTAAGGTGTACATATGTCGAAGTAGCAGTTATTTGAATAATAGCGGTGGTGCCCCGGCCTTCGGGCTGAAACATTTTTAAGGATTTAAGGATTTATAGTAAAACAATAATAAAAGTAATGATATTGTCATGGTGTGGGTTATTCTTCGAAGAAACTCCAGCCCCGGCTCACCATGCCGACCCATACTAGAAAGATAGATTTGACAGGGTTGCTATAAATATGGGGTTGAGAGTTTACATTTATAGCTTACTTGTTTTAGTCACAGGACCACGGTCATGCTGGAGCACTGCCTCGAAGGGTTCAGTTGAGCAAATAAGTTCTACCCCTGCTTAATCTATTGACATCTTTGCTGAACCAACAAGTTACAGGGATCATCATCATCATCATCATCATCATCATCATTTAGCATCCGCTTTCCATGCTGGCATGGGTTGGATGGTGCAACTGGGGTCTGGGAAGCCAGAAGGCTGCACCAGGCCCTGTATGATCTGGCAATGTTTCTATGGCTGGATGCCCTTCCTAACGCCAACCACTCCATGAGTGTAGTGGGTGTTTTTTAAGTGCCACCGGCACAGGTGCCAGACGAGGCTGGCAAACGGCCACAATCGGATAGTGCTTTTTACGTGCCACTGGCATAGAAGCCAGTCGGGGCGGCACTGGCAATGGCCACGATGTACACAAAACTAGTTGTCAAACTGGTGGTTGGGAACAAACACACACACGTGTGTGTAAAAAGCACCCAGTATACCCATTAAAGTGGTCAGCATTAGGAAGGGTAACCAGCCATACAAACCATGCCAAAACAGACACCTGGTGCAGCTTTCCAGTTAGCCAGCTCTTGTCAAACCCTCCGACCCATGCTAGCATGGAAAATAGATGTTAAATGATGAGGATGATACACACACATACATACACACGCACACACATGTACATATACACACATAACAGACTTACACAGTTTCCCCTTGACCAAAGCATTTGTCCACCTGGGGCTATAGTAGAAGACACTTGCCCAAGGTGCTGCACAGTGGGACTGAACCCCAAAGCCCCTGGTTGCAAAGTGAGCTGTTTAACCACACCAACCACGTTTGTGCTTATCAAGTAAGTTTATCAGGAGATGAAAATGGTAGCGTGATGAACAGCCAATTACAGTGCACTTGATCAAGGTAGTTGTGATGAAGTCCCTAGAAATTCTCTCTCTCTGTTTCTGTCTCGCTCTCCCCTCTCTCTCTCAAATAACAAACATGCATTTTGGAGACATATTAACCCTTTTGTTACGATATTTATTTTGAGATGCTCTGTGTTTCATTCAATTTATATTAAATAAAACAAAGAACTTAGTTAAAGAACTTAGTTATCATTCAGCTAGTATTGGGAACATAAATTGTGACTAAGGTTTGGTGGAAGATTTTAATTCAATACTTATGAAAACAAGAGATTTGTACTACAGAGCCAGAGGCGGTTTTGGCCAGTTTGGCATCAAAAGGGTTAAGATACAACAACCTCATAAAAACAGGGTCATTTCACACAGTTGCCTCAAAAACCTGTTCTATGCTTAACTAGGACTACCCAAATAGAACAACATTCCATCACTACCACCAACACCTCCACCATCGACAACTCCACCAACAATACTGCCAAAAACACCAACGACTCCAACAACTGTTGGTAAGTCTGCATGTTCTTATTTTTAATTTTTTAATTTTCTCCCTGTTTCAGACACACTTTAATTTATTTTCTTGAGAAAGAATGTGTGTCAACAGTTGTCACAAGACACGACAAGATGTCCTGCGTTTTTGTAAAAACAAAACACAACAAAAAGCAAACACATGAACGAGAATATTTCCTTGAAAAAAATAAAAAGAACAAAAAATCAACAGCATTTTTGTAAATATTTCAGAGATATTGAAGAGAGATATAAGGCAAACATCTTCTTTGCTCTGCCTTAATCTTACGCACACACACACACACAGGAAGCACAGTCTACGACAGAGACACACTGATCTCATGAAGAGAGAACTGAATATTACATTTTATTTTCTCTGAAATTATAATTACTTTTGAGTCATTAGCAGCTGCTGACTCTTCATCAAAAACCAGAGATGCAGTGCTTGTTATCTCGTTTTGTCTTTTGGCAACAAATGTCCTTCACCAGATATTAAAAACAAATTTGTTTTTTTTTGTTTTGGTTTTTATATTTTGTACGTCGAGGTTTGTTGAAAAAAGTGACCCAGAAGAATGAGGTGAAAGCACTGTTGTTGTAATATACCCAGTGCCTGATGGCTGAATTTTTTTCTCCCCTTTCCCCCCCCCCCCACATTACAAAAAGTAAACACAGCCAAAACTAAAGTATTGGAGAAATAGAATGCTTCACAGAATTTACAAGATGATTAGAACATGTGTGTGTGTGTGTGTAAGAGGTTTAAACTTGCCTGGCAGACAAATTGCAATACAGAAAAACTGTAGATTGTTTATGCTACAAGAAAGAGAAAACAAATGACAACAGTGACCATAAGGAGGAAGAGAATTTCATCTTTTGCCGTTTTTTATTATTTTTTTAGGCCCAGAGCATTAAGGTGTAAAGGGTTAAACAATACAAAAACAATCATAAGAAGAAAAAATTTTTTACTGGTGTTGATTGATCTAACACTCTTGAGTAAAAAAAAAAAAAAAGATGTCTGAACAGTAAGGGAAGGTTTTGGTGTTCAAAACTCAAGCGTTAGTTCTGCAGAGCCCAAAATCCTGCTGTTTCCCTAGAAAAGACCTTCTTCGATATTTCGTTTTTGGATTTGGTTTACAGGATTCTTTATAAGAGTTCGTGTGTTGAAGCATATTCTGTTGTGTCTGGGGAGAGTGATTTTCTTTTTGTGCCTTATTATGTAACACACTCACCAGTAAAATTTCCACTTTTTTCTTATTCCTATTTTCCTAAAATTTTCATTGTGCCTTGCAACCTTTTCAATAGTCTTGACTACTGAAAAGATTGCAAGATGCAACGGAAACTTAAGGAAAAAAAAAAAGAAATAAGTGACAACCTATAATAGACACCAAAGCAGTCTTCAATGAGGATATAGTAATTTAGTACCCTTAAACAGAACAAAGACTAAGTAACTAAATATATTTAAGAAACATCTCAGTACCTGACTCCATCTAGTCTTGAATAAAATACAAAGTAACAAAACAAAAAAAAACTGAGACTTCATCGGTTATGATGACGAAAGTTCCATTTGATCTGATCGACAGAACAACCCACTAATGAACTTAGCAATCAAGTGGCTGAGTACTCCACAGACATGTACACCCTGACACAGAATGTGAAACAGTTGGTCCTTTTGAATTACAGGTAACGTCTCAATTATACCAGCTATAGTAGAAGACACTTGCCCAAGGTGCCATGCAGTGGGACTGAGCCTGGAACCATATAGTTGGGAAAGAAGCTTCTTACCACACAACCACACCATTTTCCCCCCCATTTAATTTTAACAAGTTACAAGGTTTACAATACAACTAATGTCTTAACATGCAATCAGCTGTATGTTGCTCCCAGTAGAGTTGGAGGGTGGCCATCAAGCATTTTCTTTAGTTCCAAGTCAATTTACTATAACCAATCGAAATCGATCAAAATCAATGGAAATTGTAGTTGTGATACCAGTGCCGGTGGCATGTAAGAGAACCAACCAAACGTGGCCATTGCCAGCGCCGCCCCGACTGGCCTCCGTGCCAGTGGCACATAAAAAGCACCCACTACACTCATGGAGTGGTTGGCGTTAGGAAGGGCAATCCAGCTGTAGAAACACTACCAGATCAGACTGGGCCTGGTGCAACCGTCCAACCTATGCTAGCATGGAAAGCAGACGTTAAACGATGATGATGATGATGAAGAGGCTCTCACTGGCATCTGAATTACAAAATGTAACATTCACTAAACTTATGGTTGGTGTTAGGAAGGGCATCCAGCTGTAGAAACACTGCCAGATCAGACTGGAGCCTGGTGCAGCCTCCTGGCTTCCCAGACCCCAGTTGAACCGTCCAACCCATGCTAGCATGGAAAGCGGACGTTAAACGATGATGATGATGATGATGATGAAGAAGCTCTCACTGGCATCTGAATTATAAAATGTAAAATTCACTAAAATTATTGTATACCCAGGAGACTGATTGTCAAAAATTCCTGTGCTTAGTTTATTGTACATAATGTTGTATATTGAAATAAAAATAGTTAAAAATTAATGTGTGTTTTGATCTATGAAAATGTTTCTTTTATTTCAATATTGTTTTAGCTTCTGTTACTTAATTCCATCTTCAATATATATACACCTATATCTCAATGAAGCAGAGTATTACTTATTCCATGCATAAAACAATCAATCATGCTCCAGTATTCATAATTTAAACACATTTCCAAGAAGAAAATAACTCTGTGTGAGTGTTATTAGACAGCAGAAACATGAATGACAAATAGAATGTACAAAATCAGCTTCTTTTTTTTACAATCTTTTAAATTTTTTGTATGTGTGTAATAGGTGCAGACACGGCTATGTGGTTAGAAGCTTGGTTTGCAATGGTTGTTTTGAGCAACTGTCTTCCTTTTACTATAACCCAAGGCTGCCCAATGACTTGTGGATGGATTTGGTGGATAGCAACTGTGTGGAGGTACATTTTGTGTAAAAATATACAGAAGTGTGTGTGTGTGTGTGTGTGTTTCTGTGTTTGTCCTACTATCACTTGTTCCTTTGTTTACAACCCCATAAAGTAGCAGTTCAGCAAAGGAGACCAACAGAAGCACCAAACTTAAAAAATAAGTACTGGGGGTAGATATCATCTTCATCATTTAACATATGTTTTCCATGCTGGCATGGGTTGGATGGTTTGACAGGGGCTGGCTAGGCAGTAGAATAGTACCTGACTTCCCCGTCTGTTTTAGCATGGTTTTTACAGCTGGATGCCCTTCCAAACACCAACCACTTTACAGTGTGGCCCAAAACCCTCAACCACTTTACAGTGTGGCCAAAAACCCTCAACCACTTCACAGTGTGGCCCAAAACCCTCAACCACTTTACAGTGTGGCCCAAAACCCTCAACCACTTTACAGCGTGGCCCAAAACCCTTCGAGGTGGCATTGCAGCACAACATTGGTCCCATGACTGACACGAGTAAAAGACAGAGATAAAAGATAAGTAGAACTCAGGGATGGGAGCACTTGTAAGATTTCGTTCAGCGAACAGAGGCACTGAGCTACGTAGAATTTTGAGAATTAGAGATCTGTTGAATATGAAACTACGCCATAATGATAGACTGATTGTTCTTTAGGTTAATGACATCAATTTCGGGTAAATTCGGTTTTGACAAATATTTACTTCTGTTACTGTCTAGCTAGCATGACAGCAATAGAAATCAGTAATATATCAAGACATTTCAGAATGATGCCGCCGGCAATAAGACACTATAAGATACAGGAATATATTTACATCTCTTTAATATCAGGTTTCCTTTTGATAACAAGTAAAATGAAAGTAAAAGAAGAAAGTGAAAAACGGGATTTATTCTATCAGATGATAATTAAAAAAAAAAAAAAAAAAAAAAAAGTGAAGATAGTTTTTTTTTAAATTACTGCAAATTTCTAAAACACTTGTTAGTAAAGATACAGAAAAAAAAAACAATAGCCTAATGCTTATATATTGCTATTAGCAACAGACGAAATTATTTCTAAATCTCAAAGAATTCCAACACCAAAACACTTTCAATTGTTATAGGTCCTCTCTTCTTTGCTTGCATTATTTATAAATTAACTCGTATTTCTGTTTATATAGAATCGTCATTACAATATCAATTAGTTTCTTTGGCTGTATAATCATCTTGAAATGTCTTGACCCCTTCTAGACATTTGTTTACCAAAACCCTCTTCAGTCCGATATTTAATATAATTGTATAAATTTTTAATAGGAAAGGATGCAGAGAAAAATGTGACATAAGTTTTGCATTATTTAATACATAACACAAGTAAACTCACAAAACCTCTGTCGTAAACGCACATTATTATTGAAATAGACTTCATGTTACGTGAGAGAAAGCCACATTTCATAGCTATGGTATTATGTTTCTTTTCTGAATTTAATTATGACAAGGGTGTCTGTTGTTCTGTTGTCTTTCGAAGTCAATACAAGAAGGACCGGTAAATTGTAATGGTTCAATTATAGCAATTATATTTTCTTCCTAACGATAGGAAATTTCATATTTGCCATGCAGGCATAACTGTGTTGTGGGGAAACTTGCTTCCCAACTGTGTCATCTTGAATTCAGTCTCACAGTCATCTACTTATAGCCCAGGGCCGACTAAAGCCTTAAGAGTGGATTAGGTAGAAGAAAGCGGAAAGAAGTTCACTGTCATCATCATCATCATCTGTGTGTGTGTGTGTGTATGCATACATACATATGCATGCATGCATGTATACCCCTATGCTGACATCACATGATGGCTGTAAACAGGCAGCACTGTCATACAAGAGGTGTTGCTTGTTAACAGTTTTCCATGGGGAACATGTCTGGCCATGGGAATTATTGCCTTGTTTGGAAACAGATGAAGGGTGATGGACGGTAGGAAGGGCCCTTGACCGTAGAAGATCTACCTCTACAAAACCTATGAAGAATGTATGAAGCATGTTGTCTGCATAACCCATGCTAGCATGGAAAACGGACGTTAACTCTTTAGCATTTAAACCAGCCATATCCGGCCAAAAGTATTCTGCATGTTCTATGTTCAAATTGGTCAGATCTGGTTTCTTACACCAGCCCTACAATGTCGTTTTAAAAATTAACAGCTATCTCATCAAAATCTCATAGCTCCAAGATAATGCATGATTAGTTCAAAACAATTTGGATAAAAAAAGGATTAATTTTGGCAGAATAATGCGAACACTAAAGGGTTAAACAAAGATGATGATGATCCCCCTAGCATTGCTTGACAACCGATGCTGGTGTGTTTATGTCCCCGTCACTTAGAGGCTTGGCAAAAGAGACCGATAGAATAAGCAGTGGGCTTACAAAGAATAAGTCCCGGGGTTGAGTTGCTGGATTAAAGGCGGTGCTCCAGCATGGCTGCAGTCAAATGACTGAAACAAGTAAAAGAGAGTAAAGAGAGTACACACACACACACACACATATATATATAGGGAGGGAGAGAGAGAGAGAAAGAGAGAGAGAGATAGATAGATAGATTTGGGATGTTTGTTACTGCCTACTTGCCTTGGCCTCATGTGATAGTTGTGAACAAGTGTCACTGTCCAGGCAAGCAGTTTCCTTTGCTTCCAATCTTTCATGAAAATACATCTTGGTTATGGGGAAATATTACTGTATCTGGAAACAGGTGAGGGTTGGTGACAGGGAAGGCATCAGGCCATACAAAACTTACCTCAACAAAAATTCTGTCTGACCCATGCGAACATGGAAAAGTGGACGCTAAACTGATTATGTTGATGATGATGATGAATCTAAAGGATTTCTAAAATGTAGGTCTTTTATAAGCTCAACATCTCGTAGTTAGTTATTCATGTTATTCAACAGCATAACACCTCGGCTGTCATTTGCCAAGTTTGCTTCAATAAATACTTAACAATGGCGCTAGAATTTTCTACATGTGTTTATTGTTTCCTTAGCTGCTTTGCTTTATTGATAAGCAGCGAAGCTCCTGCAAACAAAATATGGGAGCTGGTGCCCCAGCATGGCCGCATTCCAATGAGTGAAACCAGTAGAACAATGAAAAGTGGAATAAATAAATATATTTATGATGGGAAGAATTCAATAGTGACAGGTGTTGAAGAATAGCCGAATCACAACTAAATGCTCTCAGAGAATTTTTCGGAATTTCAATTGTTGCAAGTTTAAGTAAGGGCAGGTTGGGGTGGGGGGGAAGGGTGGTGGTGGTGGTGGAAATGGGGGGGGGACACTTTCTTTTTTTTTGTCTTCTGAAATGTGAAAACATTCTCATTTAAATAGACAAATATGAAATCAGTTTTAGATGATGTCCTGACACATTAGCTGAAATAATGACTGCCGTCTGTCAAATGTGGATATTTCTGAGTGTTTTGCTTTGAACAAAAAGAAAATGCCCGTTAGTTTTATAGAAGGAGGGGAAAAGAAAAAAAGGAAAAAAAACTTTTCCAATACATTTTACCAATTTTTTCTTTTTTATCTTCTCAGCTGAACATTCTGTCTGTCATTCAGAGACATAAAAATAAAATAAAGAGAAACACACACACACACAGACGCAGAAAGAGGATAAATAAATAAATATGCAGCATTTATCATATGCAAAAGATATTCAGATTGGAGCAAAGGTTATTGAGAGAAAATAAGACAGACTGTTTATTGGTGGAGGCTGTGAATGAAATGTGAACTTCAATTAGAAAAAATAGTGAATGGTTTTAAAACACAATAACCACAATCATTGATGGGTCTCAGAGAATGTCTTTAGAAACAACGCTGACAATACACTTTGGTAATAGTAATAAATAAACAAATAAACAAACAAATAATGATAATAATAATAATAATAATAATAATAATAATGATAATAATAATAATAGCAATAAGGTAACTATGGAGAAAAAGGCATGTAGAAGTGATATCAGTTGTGGTTGGTGCTCTGGGAGCAATTAGTAAAAGGGTGGGTGCATGGCTTGAGAGGCTAGGAATTACCATCAGAATGGGGAAACGGCAGAAAACAGACTTGTTAGGAACAGCAAGGATTCTAAAGGTGTAAAGAAGATGGAGAAGGAATGACTCAAAGGACCTTTGGCCATTTGATATGGTTTGCCCTTTTGGTATGGTGTCAGTAAAACATCTTCCAGGGCAAAAGCATAAATGAAAGTGACAGTAATAATAACAACAATACTTTCTAATAATAATAATAATAATAATAATAACAACAATCCTTTCTACTTTAGACACAAGGCTTGAAATTTTGGGGAAGGGAGTAGTCATTTATATCAAGCACAGTGCTCAACTGGTACATATTTTCATTGACCCCATAAAGATAAAAGGCAAAGTCTACCTTGACAGAATTTGAATTCAGAACATAAAGAGCTTGAAGAACTGCTGAGTTTACCTTTGCGTTTCACCCTTTGGGGACTGATCAAATAATGTACCAATCAATTACTGGAGTTGATGTAATCAACAAATTCCTCCCTCTCTAAAATTGCAGCCTTGTGCCAAAATATGAAACGGTTATTATTATCATTATTAAGGTAGTCACCTGGCAGATTCATTAGCACATCAGAATACCTTGTGGTATCTGTTGTTCCAGTTCCTTATATCCAAAGTTCAAATCCTGCTGAAGTCAATGTTACCTTTTATTCTTTTAGGGTCAATAATATTAAAAATATTAGGGCGGCAAGTTGGCAGAATCATTAGCACACCGTGTGAAATGCTTAGCGGTATTTCGTCTGCCGCTATGTTCTGAGTTCAAATTCTGCTGAGGTCGACTTTGCCTTTCATCCTTTCGGGGTCGATTAAATAAATACCAGTTACGCACTGGAGTCAATGTAATCAACTCAATCCCTTTCTCTGTCCTTGTTTGTCCCCTCTATGTTTAGCCCACTGTGGGCAATAAAGAAATAAATATAAAATATCAGTCAAGCACTGAGTTTGATGGCACCCATGCCCCTCTAAATAGCTGGTTTTGTGCTTAAATCAGAAACCAAATACTGCCGGCATTGACCTTACCTGTCAACCTTTCAGGGTTGATAAAATAAGTGTAATCGATTTCTCCTCTCCCAAAATTGCTGGCGTTGTGCCAAAATTTGAAACCATTATTATTATCATCATCATTATTATTATTATTTCACTGAGGTCAATTTTGCCTTTCAACCTTTCAGGATTGCTAAATTAAGTACCAGTTGCATACTAGGGTCAATCTAATCGACTGGCCCCCTCCCACAAAATTTCAGGCCTTGTGAATATAGTAGAAAGGATTATCAGTATTATTATTACTACACCAATTACACAGATGCTGCTACCACCACCAACGATGATGATGACAATGATCAGTCTACTTCTGTCAGCAAATACAGAAATATATTTATCAACGGAATAATCTGAGTGTCTTGCAATATTACTTGGATTGGAATGGTGTCTTTCTTGGGGAAAAATTTTAGAATGAACAACAGCAATGCAATATATTTCCTTGTACGTGTCTTGCGGTTTAGTGATGGAGTGCAGAGTGGAAGAACAGAGGTTAGCATAATATCATACTTTACATTCAGATGAAGAAACAAAATAGAGAGGTCTGAATGAGTAATGAGTTTGGTATTACCAATGTCTACAGCAAACAGAATTAGATAATCTTTGAGAAGAAGAACGGTTCAGTTGGTTGTTCGTTGTTCTTAAGTGACACAGCAAATCTTGTTAGACTAAATGTTATGTAGAGAATAACTAAGAGGAGAACTGGTACCGGTGTGGTGTGATGGTGAAAAGATATGGTAATTGAATTTGTGCTGAAGTCAACTTCTGTAAAGCAGGAGGTGACTTTTGCAGCAGAGAATGGCCTACTTTTATTGTGAACTGTGCTTTGAAGGTCTAAAGCAACTCTGATCTTAACCTATATGAGATATGTGGTTCCTGCAACGAGGGAAGGTCGATTGTACTGGAGAAGGAAAAAAAAAAAGAGGCACAGAAAGAAAAGTAGTAGTAGTAGTAGTAGTAGTAGTAGTAGTGTAGTAGTAGTAGTAGTAGTAGTAGTAGTAGTAGTAGTGGGAGGAGGAGGGGGGTAAAAGAATAAGAAAGGAAAGAAAAGGCAAAGAAAGGAGGATGAAGGAGAAATTTTGAGAGATCAAGAGGGAAGGAAAAGAAGAGAGAAAGAAAGGAAGAAAAAGAAAGGAAAAAGGAAAGAAAAAAGGAAAGAAGGAAAGTAAGAAAAGGAAAAGAAAGGAAAGAAAAAAGAAAAAAAGAAGAGGAGAAAGAAAGCCTCTTCACAAACATGAAGATTAGGCAAAACAGATGCCAAGTTCTTCAGGGCATTAGTTTGTTTGCAAGATTTTGGTTTGTACCAATAACTTTGTGGCTAAACTTCAATGTGGCTCTTCAAAAACACAGAGTGACTTTTATATATATACATATATATATATGTATATAACATTTTTGTATAAACACTTCGTGAACAATGGTACTGTTGTTTACAGGTTCCACCAGAGACCAATATTTTACTAGAATTCACTATATTTTTACATATACTTCCCAACGTGCAACAAGCATCTTTGAGTGATTTTCTCCAATCATTCTTTAATCAGGCCACTCTGTAATCTTTCATGAAAAATCTACAGATCTTACAGGCAAGGCTGAGTGATCAAGAAACTCACTTTACAATCATGAGGTTTCATGTTCAGTCCTATGGCACAGCACCTTGCGTTCCACTGTAGCCTCAGGTGACCAATGCTTTGTGAGCAAAAATGGTAGATGGAAATAGCTTCTTGTACACGTGTGTGAGTGTGTGTGTGTGTGTTTTCCTCACCACCATCACCACCGTGTGACAACCAGTGTCATTCAGTTTATGTCCCTGTAACTCAGCAGTTGAACAAGACATAACAAAATAAGCATCATACTTATGAAGTACCGGGGTTGTTTAATTCAATAAAAAACCCTTCATGTTGGTGCCCCCAAATGGCCCCAATTGTATGACCAAAACAGGTACAAAAAAAAAGGAAGTAAAATGTCTATATCTATTCAGTTTAAGATCTAATTACACTTAAACTTTACTTTGATGATGAGATCTAATAAGACTGAAATATGTTTGGACTTGTCCACCATACTGCAAAAGACCAGACACATGTCCCTTCTAATTTTATTCCGTAGTTAATTACTTCAAATTGTGGATTTATTTCTGCTTCCTTTGTTAACCAGAATCAGTCATTAAGTTAATAAATTCTTTCTCATCTCTAATGACGTAACTTTAATTAATTAAAATTTCCCCGGCTTAAAACACGGAAGTATGATAGCGTCCACTTTATTAATACGTCCTATATGTGCGCCAAAGGAAGACAAAGAAGGAAAAAGTGGAGCATGTGTGTGTGTCTGTGTGTGTGTACGTGTGTGTGTGTACGTGTGTGTGTGTGTACGTGTGTGTGTGTACGTGTGTGTGTACGTGTGTGTGTGTGTATGTGTGTACGTGTGTGTGTACGTGTGTGTGTACGTGTGTGTGTGTGTGCGTGTGTGTGTGTACGTGTGTGTGTATGGTGTGTGTGTACGTGTTGTGTGTGTACGTGTGCGTGTACGTGTGTGTGTGTAGGTGTGTGTGTGTACGTGTGTGTGCGTGTGTGGTGTACGTGTGTGTGTTACGTGTGTGTGTACGTTGTTGTTTGTACGTGTGTGTGTGTGTGTGTACGTGTGTGTGTACGTGTGTGTGTACGTGTGTTTGTGTACTGTGTGTGTGTACGTGTGTGTGTGTACGTGTGTGTGTGTGTACGTGTGTGTGTGTACGTGTGTGTGTGCGTGTGTGTGTACGTGTGTGTGTACGTGTGTGTGTGTGTGTACGTGTGTGTGTACGTGTGTGTATGTGTACGTGTGTGTGTACGTGTGTGTGAGTGTGTACATGTGTGTGTACGTGTGTGTGTGTACGTGTGTGTGTGTATGTGTGTGTGTGTGTGGTGTGTGTTTCCTGCTCAATTTGTCTTTCTTAATCAGGTTTACCACCACCGACGCACACTCAGCTTCTGGCTACAGTGAGATGGGGGTTATGACATTGACAAATTATTGGTCTGAAGAAAAGTACAGAAGAAAGCGGATAAGTTAGATAAAAGTGCTCTCGCTTGTGATGATAGGCTCAAAACAATTAGTCCTACATCATTAAGTTGGCATCAGAAACACTACGGGGGTCAAGGTCAAAAGCTTGCATTTCTCCCCCCCCCCCCACTTCCCTGCCCCCCCCCCGCTGACACTGACACCCACATCGGACCTCATCTTTGTGAAACAATGATTGTTTATGTGGAGCAAACACAGAGGTGAGAGACAGAGAGGAGAGAGAGAGAGAGATAGCAAGAAACAGAGAGAGAGAGAGATAGCAAGAGAGAGAGAGAGAGAGAGAGAGTGATGGATCAATACAGAAATATAAAGATGCTAAGAAAGAGAGAGAGAGAGAGAGAGAGAGAGAGAAGGAAGGGAAAAAGAAGGGAGACAAAGTCTGAGTCGGGGAGGGGAGAAGAAGAAGAAGAAGAAGAAGAAGAAGAAGGAAAAGAAGAACAACAACAAGAAGAAGAACAATAAAAGATCGACTGAGATTAAGAAAGGCGAGATTTTGATGCAGAAATTTATAGAGCAAGCAAAAGAAAGAACAAAAAAAATAGAGAGTTAGTGGGACAATATGATAAAGCCATAAAACCACATGAGAGAGAAATATAGATAATAAATAGCGAAAGAGAGAGAGAGAGAGAGGGGGGAGGAGAGGAGGGGGAGAGAGAGGGGGGAGAGAGAGGGAGGAGGGAAGGAAGGAGGGAGAGATTAGTAAATACAGCGAAGGAAAACCAAAAGAGAAACAAAATTATAAATGGAGAATTATTGAGAAAGACAGACGTACATACAATCATAGACACACATATATACACACATATATACACACATATATACATATGTATACATACATAGACACACACATATATATATATATATATATATATATACACACATATATACATACATGGGGAGAAAGGGAGAAAATGGAAAGATAGAAAGGGATGGAGAGAGAGAGAGAGATAAAGAAAGGAAGCAGGTGAAGAGAGATACAGAGAGAGAGGAAGAGGAAAAGAGACAACGAAAGACCACAACAACAACTTCTTCACTCATACCAATATAGCTAAAGAAGAAAGACCATTAATTAGCCTTGATTACTAATTTAAACATCCGTTTCACAATCATAAAACAGTAATAACCATTAACCATTGTACCAAGATTTACTAACCAGCAGGTTTCACAGACAAATGAAAAAATAATGATAATGATGATGATGATGATGACGATGTAGTGATGGCAAAGGGGGGGGTGGGTGGGAGATTATTTATCTATTTATTTTTATATAATAACTAGCAGTATCACCCGGTGTTGCTCGGGTTTGTAAGGGAAATAACTATAAAGCATTTTTAGAGAGTTATAGCCAAAAAATAGCAAAAAAACGGAAAAAAAATGATGGTAAATTTTTTTTGAGAGTTAAAAATGTCGAGTTGCGTCCCCTAGACAGTCTGTGGTTTGTGTTTCTGATTCTCGACCCCATGTGGAATTTATCGATTTTTTTTCAGAACTGGGGGAACTTTTCAAAATTTTCGCTGCGTTAGTTTTGAATTATTACATTGGGCTATGTGTGTGTCAAGTTTCATCAGAATCGGTTGAAAGTCGTGGTCAGGGTGAGGGTACAACCTAACAGACACACAGACACACACACAGACAAACTGCCGTTTATATATAGAGAGATAATAATAATAATAATAATAATAATAATAATAATAATTGTTTCCAACATAGGCATAAGGCCAGAAATCTGGAGGGAGGGTATTAGTTGATTTAATCAACTCCAGGAAGGTCGAAGGCAAAACTGACCTCAGCAGAATTTAGAACCGAAATGTGTTTAAAGAAAATAACGAAAACGAAATTAAATACCACATGGTATTTTGTTCGTTACTCTACTGATTATGCTAATTTGACTGGGACCTCACATGCAAATATATTTTATACAGACAGATTACATAACATTTTCTGGTATACATCATCATCATCGTCGTCATCATTTTCCATACTGGCATGGGTTGGCCAACTGAATGGCTGTTCAGGCCCCATGTCTGTTTTGGCACGGTTTCTATTGCTGGACGCCCTTCCTAACACCAACCACTTTACAGAGTGTGCTGGGGGGTTTTATGCTGTACCATCATGGATGTTTTTTATGTGGCAGTAACACCTATGAGCCCATGAGAGATTAGGGATGCTCAAGTGGAGAAGTTTGCAGAGGGGCAAGCCTGTATGCAAAAACAACCACGTCTTTCCAAGCACAGCAAACCACCAGGAGTCTCAGCTCCCTTTCATCATACAAGGAATAAATGCTGAAGGAAACTTTGGTATGGAAAACAACATGGGAAACAGTTTAAGAATATAATTTTGGTCAAAGAAACAAAAGGCACCTTTGAAAGTGTAGAAACTGCCATCTAGGGTGGAACAGGACACTCCAAGACCTTGTGGATATTCTGCTCCAGGTATATAGCTTTTGCTAACTGTAAACTCTAGGTGGAATTGAAACTCTGCCCTTCACATGCACACCAATTGTATTCTTTATACATTTTAACCCTTTCATTAGCGTATTTATTTTGAGATGCTCTGTGTTTCTTTCAATTAATTGTAAATATAACAAAGAACTTAGTAAAATAACTTAGTTATCATTAAGCTAGTGTTAGGAACATAAATTGTGACTAAGGTTTGGTGGTATATTTTAATGAAAAGCTTATGAAAACAAGACATTTATACTACAGAGCCAGAGCCGGTTTTGGCCAGGTGGTATCGAAAGGGTTAAGAGATAAATGTGGTTAGCTGAACTGAGCCCAGTATAAAAGTTCTACTTATTTGATTGACCCCAAAAGAATAAATGACATGATCACCCCCGGAAGGGATTGAACCACTAAAGTAAAAAAGGCAAGGCTGTGTGGTTAAGAAGTTCACTATGCAACCATATGGTCTCTGGTTCAGTCCATCTCTGTGGCACCTTGGGTAAGTGTTTTCTACTATATCTCAGGTTGACCAACGCCAAGTGAATGAATTTGGTAGATGGAAACTGTGTGGAAGCCTGTTGTATTTATATATATGCGTCTTCATGTGAGTGTTCCCTCTCAACATTTGACAGCCTGTATTGGGTGGTTTACAACCCTGTAACTAAGTACCAGACTTTGAAATAATTACTGGAGTCATCTGTTTGACTAATCCCTTCAAGGCTGCATCCCAGCATGGCTGTAACCCAATGACTCGAGCAAAATATAAATGATAAGACATAAATAAAATAGCACACACCCTTTCATCAAAGCCTGTAGCCTTTTTATCACAGTGCTGGTGTCCTGTAACAGACTGGTATCTTTGTGAGGAGTGTAGTGGAAATCTGGACGTGTTGTATTACAGAAAGACAGGATGTTGATTTACAATAATATGTAAGGACAGTTAAGGACTTGTTTAGTGATGTTTATTGGAAATCTGGGTGTGTAAGAAGAGTTTTATGACTTGTATAGTAGAAGGTGGTACCAAAAAGTTCCCAGACTAGGTAAGTTCAATAAAAAATAACTTAATTATCTAGGTTTTAACAGCATCATCATCGTTTAATGTCCGTTTTCCATGCTAGCATGGGTTGGATGGTTTGACCAGGATCTGGGAAGCCAGAAGGCTGCACCAGGCTCCAGTCTGATCTGGCAGTGTTTCTACAGCTGGATGCTATTCCTAACGCCAACCACTCCATGAGTATAGTGGGTGCTTTTTACATGCCACTGGCACAGGTGCCAGGCAAGGCTGGCAACGGCCACGATCGGTTAGTGCTTTTTACGTGCCATTCAAATCCAGTTGGGGTCAACTTTACTGAACATCTTTATAGGGTTGATAAAACAAAGCACCAACAGGTGTGTGTGTGTGTGTCTGTGTCTGTGTTTGTCTCCCCAACATTGCTTGACAACCGATGCTGATGTGTTTACGTCCCCGTAACTTAGCGGTTCGGCAAAAGAGACCGATAGAATAAGAACTAGGCTTAAAAAGTATAAGTCCTGGGGTCTATTCGCTCAATTATTATTGAGTTTCAAATTAAGGTCATAATTATTATTATGATTATTATTATTATTATTATGATTATTATTATTATGGTTATTATTATTATGATTATTATTATGATTATTATTATTATTATGATTATTATGATTATCATTATTATGATTATTATGATTATGATTATTATTATTATTATTATTACTATGATAATTACTATTATTATTATTATTATTATTACTATTACTATGATAATTATTATTATTACTATGATAATTATTATTATATTATTTTAGTACAGATATTGCAATAAAAATAACAATAACAATGGGGCAACAAACCTAAACAATAGCAGTTTGTTACATGGACACAATGTCTGGAATTGTTGTGGAAGAAGAGATGAGAATTTCTGCCAAATATGTTTCCCTGTCCCCAAGAGTATTATTGGTGACATGAAGTGAAGGGTTCTGAGTGTAATCTGAAACTGGGTTACTGATTTAGTTCACTGACAAACCAACCATCATATCATAGAGTCCACATGTCACAACTATGGGTGGTAGTAGGAGTGTAGTAATAGAAGAAGAAGAAGAAGAAGAAGAAGAAGAAGAAGAGAAGAAGAAGAAGAAGAAGAAGAAGAAGAAGAAGAAGAAGAAGAAGAAGAAGAGAAGAAGAAGAAGAAGAAGAAGAAGAAGAAGAAGAAGAAGAAGACGAAGAGAAGAAGAAGAAGAAGAAGAAGAAGAAGAAGAAAAAAGAAGAAGAAGAAGAAGAAGAAGAAGAAGAAGAAGAAGAAGAAGAAGAAGAAGAAGAAGAAGAAGAAGATCAACAACAAGAACATACAAGGAAAAGATGAGATTATCACTGGAATTTCTCCAGCAAATGAAATTGGCAATTCCATAAAATGACTAGATTATATTCCATTTGTATTGCATAGGGCCCAATAATCCCTACCAACCGCCAAACCACCTGAAAGCTACCACCACCATCACCACCAACAACAACAACAATAATAACAACAACACCAATAACACCACTGTAATAGCATGTTCATAATCATCATCAGCATCGTTCTTTGTATTCTTGTGTAGTTTAATAAACATCACAGCATTTGCTCGAAGGCAATAATTTAACACAGATTCTTCATCACACACAGATTTTTCCATTGCTACCTCGCCGCCATATTACTCTTACGGTTTGGGATTTCAATCTAGCTGAATCTAAACACTTGTATACTTAATATGAACATGTTTGGATTCACTCGTTGAACAAGTCAACTGGCAATGGATACATTGTTATTTCAAACCCTCCGCTCTGCTCTCTCTCTCTTTATTTTTATTTATTTATTTATTTTGGTTTTCGGTGTACTTTTAATGATATTTTTGTTTTATTTCCTCTATTGACAAATACTATTATGGAAAGATGGTGAAGGAACCAGAACAAATATGTTAGAACATCCGCGATGTTTCGTTGGTTATTAGATCATATGTACGCGGAAGATGGATTTAAATTTGGCAGCGATTCACGGTAGGTGTTTTCACTACATCATGTTCACTGCTTCATCAATCCAAAAACTGAGTTTATACTGAAGTCAAATTCACGTTTCGTCCCTTTGGGGGGGGGGGGGATAATAAAACAGGCAAGAATGAGATCAATCTATTTTATTTTCTTTCTATTTATATATATATGTATAAAAAAAATAAAATAGAAAATTGGCCTTGTGCGTTAACAAAGGTATCATTATACATACCTATGATCAACAAAGCATTCCAACCATGACCAAACTGGGAGAATAGTGAGAGCAAAATAAAAACAAATTCAACACAAAACTTAGTTGAATAATAGAAAAAGAAAGTAGTAGTAGTAGTAGTAGTAGTAGCATGTCTGTATACACACACATACACACATACACACAAACACATACACGAACAAACTATAAATACAAATATGCATATTTCAAATGTGGGCTGGGAGTGGGGCTCAAGGCAGTTGTTCAGCCTGCTAGAAAAAGCAACCAAATCTCCCTCAAAACATGTCCTACAGCCTTAAAAATAGGAGGACACACTAAATAACGAAGCCCTCAATACGAAAAAGCTATAAAAAGAAGATTAATTATTATTAGGGTTTTGGCTCAAAAGCATTCCAGCTGTGACCAACCTGTTTTTTTTTTCTTCATTGATGAAACTGATTATCCCCTTCCCCCAAAACATGAATACTAGGATTGATTTGTCCAACTAAAACCCTTTGAGGTAGTGCCCAAGCATGGCCGCAGTCTATTTCCTTTTCCACGTAAAAAATAACAATACAACTGAAGATTATGATTTGAACCAAATAATTTCCCCTCTTATTTAGTTATATGCTGTTTGAGAAACAGAGAAGAAAAACAGAGGGAGAGAGAGGCGGGGGGTTAAAAAGATGTTGAGATGTTGTGATACATATATAAGATATTACAATATGTCAAATTTCTAATTTATGAAGCATTTTATCACAAGGAATATGAGAAGGAAAAAAGAAACTGAAGATTGTCAATATATGTATGGTAATAAGAGATGAAGAGATAGAAGAAGAAGAAGCAAAAGGACAATTATTGAATTCAATTTTAATTTACAGCTTCATGCATTTTGAAATTACTGTTATTTATTCAGTAATACCCCTGAGCAGCAAGGAAGAGAGTTTTGTATTGAAACAAAACAAAACAGGCAGCAGTCCAATAACTCTGATCTTCAGGGTCCGTACTTGATGTTGGGAGATTAAATTGAAACAATATCAAATTGGTTGGATGATAGTGATGTTGATAATGATGACGGAGGGGGAGGGAGGAGGAGGAGACAAGCAGAGGAGGAAGAGGTAGGCAGAGGAGGAGGAGGAGGCAGAAGAGGAGGAAGTGGTAGACAGAGGAGGAGGAAGAGGCAGAAGTGGAGGAAGAGGTAGGCAGAGGAGGAGGAAGAGGAGGAGGAGGCAGAAGAGGAGGAGGAGGTACGCAGAGGATGAGGAAGAGGAGGAGGCAGAAGAGGAGGAAGAGGTAGGCAGAGGATGAGGTGGAGGAGGAGGCAGGCTGAAGAGGAAGGTGAAGAAGGAAAGAGAGACGAAAAGGGAGAAGAACGAAGAGGGAACAGGAAGAGAAGAAGAAACTTTTTTTCAAAAACATGCAAACATTTTTCTAATTTCAATTCTAGAAAATATATTTTCTTATTCTACAGAGTAAAAAAAACGTAAAATGCAGTGGAAGATTATGATTTGAACCAAATAATATTCTTTTCCCTTTGGCTATAGATTGTGTGAGAAACAGAGAGCGAGAGAAGGAGAGAAAGGTGAGAGAAGGTTGGAGTGATGTGTATATATATATATATATATATATATATATATATATATATATATATATTATATATATATATATATATTATATGCTTAACTGTATACAGATGCCGTGTATATTCCTTAGAACACTACAACAGATCAATAATTGACCCATCATGCATGTAACTTTGATGAAGCTAAAAATGTTGAATAATATTGGTAAGTCATTTAAACTGAAAGAGGAAGTAGTGGAGGGAAGCGAAAAGAGAAGAAAAAAAAACATCGTTCCCAAATTATAAAACTGGAAAAATAAAATTTGTTAAAGTCACAGCAAAAGAAAATAATAATAATAATAATAATAATAGTAATAATAATAATAATAATAATAATAATAGTAATAGTAATAATAATAATAGTAATAATAATAATAATAATAGTAATAGTAATAATAATAATAGTAATAATAATAATAGTAATAGTAATAGTAATAATAATAATAGTAATAATAATAATAATAATAATGATAATAATAATAATAATGATAATAAAAATAGTAATAATAATAATGATAATAATAATAACAATAACAATAATAATAATAGCAATAATAATAATAATAATAATAATAATAATAATAATGATAAAATAAATAAGTGCTGTTTTTTTTTGTTGATTTGTTGATGCGAAGTATATAAAAAAAAACTCTCAAAAAACTAAGCTACTTGAATTTAACTATGAAACTTAAGAGAGTGGAGAAAAAACATCAACAACAACAACAGCAACAATAGTTTTGTTCGAAACTTATTGCTTACATTAAAAGAAAGGAAAAGAAAAGAAAATTATTGAAAGGAATTAATTTTTTTTTTTTTTTTTTTTTTTTTAATTTCATGCATTTGACAGCTTCCTAAAAAGATGTTTTAACAGATTAGCTGCTACAAGTAGTGGCATAAGAATTTTTGACAGACGATGATGATGATGATGATGACAGTGACAAACTATTATGAAGAAGAGGATGTGTATGATGATGATGATGATGATGATGACAATGATGAAGAGATGGTGTAAGAAGATGATGATTTCATTTCTGACTTAGGCATTGTTCCAGCAATTTTGTGAGGTTAGTCAATATCACTGACCCCACCCCCCACCTCACCACCAGTGCTCCAGTCGACTGGTTCTTTCATTCTATCGACCCTTCCCAGAGGGATGAAAGGGGCAAAAGCTGACCTTAATTTGAAGATCAGAATGGAAACAAATACTTATTTCTTTATTGCCCACAAGGGGATAAACATAGAGGGGACAAACAAGGACAGACAAACAGATTAAGTTGATTACATCGACCCCAGTGCGTAACTGGTACTTAATTTATCGACCTCAAAAGGATGAAAGGTAAAGTCGACCTCGGCGGAATTTGAATTCAGAACGTAGCGGCAGACAAAATACGGCTACGCTTTTCGCCCGGCGTGCTAACGTTTCTGCCAGCTCGCCGCCTTATATAAGTTGCTTTATGAAAGATATGACAGAGTACTGAGATATGTGGGCATTGCTGTACTTGAGGCCCTGCTTGGAAGAACTAGAAGGCTTACAATTACATGTAACTATGTACACATCTAGTGCTTGTTATGTTTGAGTAAACTAGATGGCTTACACCGGTGTGTTTGTGTTTCTTTATTGCTATAGCAAAAAAGTTAAAAGTGCCAACCATTTAAAGTTCAAGAGACAATGATGATCGTCCTTTTATTCTTTTACTGGTTTCAGTTTTGGGACTGTGCCCATACTGGAGCACTAGGATCTTTTCGGTTTGAACGCCAGTTTTTTAAAATAATTTCCACGTAACTAAACACTTTTAAACTTCGTATACTGGTAGAATGTGTTTATAAAACATCTTTTTCTCTTGGCTTTATTGAGAAAATTCTATAGTTTGTAAGATATTTGTTGTTTTTTTTCTTCAATTTCTGCAATTTCAACCAATCAACGACATCTATTGAGGTGAAAACATTCTATGCCGTATGAAAATGTCCCTTGTTTAAGAAACAGATTGGGTTTATTTACATTTCTGAAGAAAAAAAATACCCTTTCCCCCACCCCTAAACCTAACCCTAACTAACCCTAACGAACCTTAACGAACCTTAACTAACCCTAACCCTAAAACAGATTGAAATGCAATAGATCGATACTAGGGTCATAATTATGGGTTACAATTTCATATGACACCGCTAGAAAAAACTGCCGTTCAAACCGAAAAGATCCGAGCACTATATCCAGAAATTTTAATAAATTTTATTGAACCTAACAAATAGTAATCTGACAGTTATTCTTTTGATCTCTGTTAATCTACACACAGAGCACACTTTTACCATAAAGGAACATAACTCAACAAGGTACCTTTGCTCAGCACATGAATACACACACACACAGAGGTTAGGGATCTGGCCATAAAACATTGCCTCAACATGTTCCTTTTAACCCATATCAGCATAGAGTATAGAACATACAAATGGTGATACTCTATTTATGAGAGGGGGGGAGATAGGGAGGGAGGGAGGGAAGAGAGAGAGAGAGAGAGAGAAGAGAGAGAGAGAGAAAGAAAGAGAGAGAGAGAAAGAAAGAGAGAGAGAGAAAGAGAGAGAAAGAGAGAGAGAAAAAGAGAGAGAAAGAGAGAGAGAGATAGAGAAAGAGAGAAAGAGAAAGAGAGAAAGAGAAAAACAGAAAGAGAGAGAGAGAGAAAGAGGGAGAGAAAGAGGGAGAGAGAGAGAGAAGGAGAGAGAGAGAAAGAGAGAGATGTTTGTTTTCATGTGTAGTTAAAAATTTAAATAAATATTAGACTTGTGGATAATTCAAAAGCTTTTCAGTAGAGTAACATTCATTTTATTTCCATAAAGAAGAGGTTGACAGTAACTTCAAAGCAACTGTCAACCTTTTTCTTGTATATATGTATATTTACGCATGTTTTATTGGGGATTCAAGGTTTTGGCCTTGCAGAAATTAAGCCAGTCACTAACAAAGAGGCAAGGGGCAGGGCTCTTTTCTTCAAGTCAAGACAGGTCTTGTAGTTTGTGGCTATCTCAATTGGTCGATGCATTTATGAGAGTGTGTGTATACATGAGGGGCTTCTGTATAGTTTTTATTTGCCAAATTTCACTCCCAAGGTATAGGCGCAGGAGTGGCTGTGTGGTAAGTAGCTTGTTTACCAGCCACATGGTTCCGGGTTCAGTCCCACTGCATGGCACCTTGGGCAAGTGTCTTCTACTATAGCCTCAGGCCAACCAAAGCCTTGCGAACTGACTTGGTAGACGGAAACTGAAAGAAGCCCGTCATATATATGTATATATATATATGCGTGTGCGTGTTTGTGTGTCTGTGTTTGTCCCCCTAGCATTGCTTGACAACCGATGCTGGTGTGTTTATGTCCCTATTACTTAGCGGTTCGGCAAAAGAGACCGATAGAATAAGTACTGGGCTTACAGTTGCTCGATTAAAGGCGGTGCTCCAGCATGGCCGCAGTCAAATGACTGAAACAAGTAAAAGAGTAAGGTAGCAATCAATGCAAGGCACTTGTGAGATCGAACATGGAACCATGTAGCTCCAAGCAAACCTCTTAACCACATGGCAACGTCTGCCCTACTTTCTTCTCCAATATAACATCATCTTCAAGACAGCAGCCGACTAACATTTAAGGTGAGAGAAGACAGAAACTGAATTTGTTCTGAGAAGAATGAAAGACAAATAGATAGGACTTCAAAGTCATTCGTTAATAGGATATGGTACCACTTAGGTGAGTGGTTGGTAAGTCTGGTAGAAGTTGGTATAAGAATCTAATCTGGTAGATTAAATATCTTAAGAGCGCAAGGAATTTTATGAATAAGGATAATTATTAACTTCCTTTAATCCTTTGAATGTGGAACGCAGAGATATCTACTCAATATTTCATTATCCCTTAAGTGTGAAAAGCAGTTTATTTACAAATCTATCTTTGAAGAACACCATGGCATGTTTGAAACTATTTTCTATTGAGATGTGTTGAGTTTGTTATGGCAACATGACCTGCAGAAAATACAGATTCTAATTTTTTAATTTTTGTTTGGCAGATATTTAACATTATGACTGGAATAATCATGAAATTTAATTTTGCAGTTAAACGGTTAAACAGCTCCAACCAGTGGCAATGTACACCAATGAAAGGATGTTGAAAAGTTCTTGTCTTTGGGTAAAATAAAATACAAGGGGATCAGTTAACTATGATTTCATTCAACATATTCCCCTTTCAGATTGACACATGTAGGCGTCCGGTGGGTGAACTGAGCCGTGATGTCCTTCTCCCAACTCCACTTCCCAACTGGCGGAAATGCGTGGACGGGCAGCTGAAGACCTAGGTTACTACGATCAAGGAGGACCTCTCTGTGCTCACGGGACTGCAGGTGGTCGACCTGCACCGATGGAACCGTGACTGGCTCGCTATCTCCAGTGAACTGGCGCAGGACCGTCGTGCGTGGGCTGCCATGGTTCGAGATGCCTCCAGGGTGGTAGAAGAAGCCAACTCAACCCGCCCAGGGTGAATGTTGCCACAAGTAATTAGTACTTATTGCAGTGGTCCTTCAGTTTTACTAAGTCCTAGAAAAGAACTCAGAAGGTTAGACCCCCAACTAGGTCTTTCGCAATAGCCCTAAAGCCAGGAACTTCTCAGCAACCCCTCGTACATTCAAGAATACAAATCCATAAATCCATAAACGTGCCTGTGGCACATAAAAAGCACCAATCTGATCGTGGCCTTTGCCAGTCTCGCCTAGCACCTGTGCCGGTGGTATGTAAAAAGCACCCACTACACTCACAGAGTGGTTGGTGTTAGGAAGGGCATCCAGCTGTAGAAACACTGCTAGATCAGACTGGAGCCTGGTGCAGTCTTTTGGCATCCCAGATCTCCGGTCGAACTGTCCAACCCATGCTAGCATGGAAAGCGGACGTTAAACGATGATGATGATGATGAACCGATCTAAACTTCATGTAAATGTAAATATTGTGAGTTCTATGAAACATTTACTCAGGTGCTGTACTGATTCAGCAATACAAAACAATATTAATTTCTGCATCAGTCCCAGCAGAACAGGTAATATATATTTCTGAAAGAAATGGAGAAACCATCCAATTAAACAAAACCTGGAAACAGTAATATCCATAATGGGATAATAATGATGATTTCCCACACTGGCACAAAGCCATAAATTATAAACAGGGATAGATACAGTTGATTAAATCAATCCTACGGTATGCCAGCTATTTATTTTATTCACCCAGGAAGGATGAAAGCCAACATCAACCAGAGATATCATTATTAATAATTATGATAATAACGACAACAACAATAATAATAATGATAATGGTCTTTTATTATTGGCACTGGCATCAAGACTATAAATTTGTCTATCGATATATTTCTAATACTTATATCGAGTTCAAATCCTGAGAAGTTTGAGCTTAAAATATAAAGAAATGTAGCTAAATACAGTAAGATGTTTTGTGTGATAGTTTACAGCAAAAACTCGCTGTCACCATCACAACCACTACCATCATCATTATTATTGTTTACTTGAAATAGAGCAATGCACATTTTTTTTTTAATTTAGCCGAAATAAGAAGAATAGTGGCCATGGCTTGCATAGACTTTCCAAGATCAGTGAAGTAGATAGGTAAAGGTGGTGTTTAGATGGAACATCCGCTGTATCTGTCACCATCTTTTAGGGTCGATGTCTGGAGGCAAAAATGAGGGCAAGGAAGGGGTAAGTGAAAAGTTTAGTATAACGATTGAAGGTTTGACAGTGAATGGTTGATAGAAAAAAAGGAGCATCTCAATTATAGATATTTTGCTAGTGCAAAACTGTAGTAGTAGTGGTGGTAGTAGTAGTAGTAGTAGTAGTAGTAGTAGTAGGAGTAGTAGTAGTAGTAGTAGTAGTAGTGGTGGTGGTGGTGGTGGTGGTAGTGGGGGGAAAAGAGACAGAAAGAGAATACAAAGAAAAGATAAAGATTCTCTGAGGATTTGAATAACGTTTAACTCAGTCAGAATACCCTTTCCTTTTTAGATGTACTGTACAATGTCCCTGTGTAGCAGCTAGAAATTTGCTTATGGAGGTGCAAACCCAGGTTCAAAAGTTTTTACAAACAAGGTCTTATTGTTTTTTTTTAAATTATTTTTGTTCTTTGTTCTTTGAAAAGAAGCCAAAACTTCAAGCTACCTTTTACAGATCGCTTTTTACTCAGTTTTCAAAGGTAGAGAAAAGCAAGTAGGGGTCCAAATTTTGATTTTGCCCTCCAGAAAAACTTTAAGGGGTGCGCTTGCACTCCCTGAACTTGCTGTTCCTGGGTCCATGGTAGCAGCTGTTGTGTTGTCCCATATATCTAAACTATGCTGTAATATATATTATAAAGGACCACAGTCGAAGTATTTTCTACTCAATAGGACACACAGTGTTAACTGGTCAGAGATGTCTGAGATTACTGTGTAATATAAAATTAAGATATGTTTACCATTGGCAGGTTTTATTCACTATTTTAACAAACATATATAAGGTGTAGGTGTGGCATTCCAACCACATAGTTAAGTTACAGGTGATATAACTGAGCAAGCAATTAATGTATAGGGGAAATAGGGAGAGAAGTTTTGTACTCCAGGGACAGACAATACTGTGGCACTGGACCAAAGAGGAGGAACAGAGACTGAAATACTGAAATAATACTAGATGTCGTCAGGCTCATAATAACCCAGGTGAGGGTTATTAGAAAGCAGAAATTCTGGTCGTGTTACTTGATTGCTGCTATGCAGGCAAAATATTTGCTTCGTGTTTGTGTGTAGTGGTGAAGGCCAAAGTTCACCGCCCCCTCTCAAACCACCCACTCACCTGAAATTACACTGATATACCCTAATCATTATCAAATACAGATCAAAATGCAGCAATTATAATCAGTTAAATTAAGACAAAGATTTATAGCCGTTTATCAGAGAAACAGTGCCACCCAATTGGCAATAAACTTATATTTGTGGTAGCAATCTATGGCTCCCTTCCAGCTGAGACTACTGATGCACCACTGCAACCATCACCACCACCACAGCTACAACCAATACTACCACTATCACCACCATCACTACATTATATAAATACAGCTAATCTGACTTATTTTATCCTCTGCATCACTGGGTTATCATTAACCCTTTAGCATTCAGATTACTCTGTCAAATGTAATGCTTATTTATTCAAATTGTTTTGAATTAAACATGAACTGTCTTGTAGCTTCAGGATTTTCGAGATTTTGATGATGAGATTGGTTTACATTAAGAATGATACTGTAAGGGTAGGTGTGACATGCCAGATCTATCCAGTTTCAACAGAAAACAGATTGAATATTTTGCCCGGTTACAACTGGTTGAAATGCAAAAGGGTTAAACCCTAATTCGTGGCACCTTGGGCAAGTGTCTTCAATTATAGCTTCGGGCCAACCAAAGCCTTGTGAGTGGATTTGGTAGACGGAAACTGAAAGAAGCCCGTCGTATATATATATATATATATATACATATATATATATATATATGCGTGTGTGTGTTTGTCCCCTAGCATTGCTTGACAACCGATGCTGGTGTGTTTATGTCCCCGTTACTTAGCAGTCCAGCAAAAAGAGACCGATAGATTAAGTACTGGGCTTACAAAAAAGAATAAGTCCTGGGGTCGAGTTGCTCGATTAAAAAAGGCGGTGCTCCAGCATGGCCGCAGTCAAATGACTGAAACAAGTAAAAGAGTAAAGAGTAAATGATTGTAGAAAAAAAAAATCTACATTTTTTTCCCTTTCTTCCAACAGTTTCACAGAATTGTTTTTGTTCATTCTAGTGAAAAAAAACTCTTTTACAAAGAGAATAGCTTTATTAAAGAATTATTGGGTCAGGAGAACAGTTTGAGCATAACCAGTTTTAATTTTTGATATTGAAATTTTTGATTACACATGAAACAGAAATGTCAGGTCGAATTTTAGATTAAAAAGCCAAATGACCTTAAAACATTTTGTTTGTTAAAAGTCTGATGTTATCCAGAAATTGTTGAAGCATCTTCTAAATTTATCCGTATTTAATCTCTCTCTGATCACTCCCTTAGAAATATCTCTCATTTTATTCATTATTTTCCTTTTAGACTATTGTGTAAAAGCACAGGGAACAAAGATGGATATTTAGTTATCACAGGCATCATTTGATGTTGGGAAGCGGGGAGAATCTGGAATAAGATTTTAGTCTTCTAGTGGCAAAGCAGAGCTTCAGAAAATGGCTGATTAGATTTCTAATCTAGACAAGCTTGGAGTTGTGTTCCGACTTCAAACATCTCACAAGAACTAGTGTTTAGGGTACTAATTACCATGATGCCTGATGTAAGAATCTTCATTCAAAGATAAGGTCTTAAGCCGAATAACCATTCTTGATGTAAATCCATCAGTCAGAAGGATTTCCATGGCATAATGATATTCTAAAACAGATTAAGCTGTGAGCTGTTACTAACAACAGTCAAACTAAGTTTATTTAGTTGGTGAGGCAAACAAAAGAAAATACTCCTTTACCATCACCCACCTGTCACTCACTCACATTCTCTCTCCCTCCTTTTCTCACACACTTTACTCCTTCCATCACTTACTGTTAACATACCCCCCTCTCTCTCTCTCTCACTACTCATCCCCTCTTGTTTATTATTACAGCCTCCTCTATCATCCTCACATCCCAGTTCCCACCCAACTCTCTCTCACTCTCTCTCTCTCTCTCTCTCTCTCTCTCTCTCTCTCTCTCTCTCTCTCTCTCTCTTTCACACACACACAAACACATATAACAGTGCTTGCTTTAACCCTTTCGTTACCGTATTTCTGTTGAGATGCTCTGGGTTTCTTTCAATTAATTGTAAATATAACAAAGAATTTAGTAAAATAACTTAGTTATCTTTAAGCTAGAAATAGGAACATGAATTGTGACTAAGGTTTGGTGAAAGATTTCAATTCAAAACTTATGAAAACAAGACATTTGTACTCAGAGCCAGAGCCGGTTTCAGCCGGGTTGGTAACGAAAGGGTTAAATCAGTAGTTTCCAAACTTTTCCAGGCTGCTGCCCCCTTGGCACCCAGGCCACATTTCTAGCCATGCCCTTCCCCCTCTCCACCACAAAGATAGACCACTTTCTGCAGCAAATTCAAAACACCCGTATTTCACAGATAAAAATTCATGTTTATTATAGTCAAGCAATATTTTTCACTGATATTGCGCCTGCATCATTCTTCTTCTTCTTGAATGAGTTGAATGAATATGTTATTTGAGGCATTGTTTTACAGCTGGATGCTTTGCCTGGTACTAACCCTTACTTGTTGTTCAAATAAGGGATTACTTACTCCATACAGCCTCAAAGGTACGAAAGTGACCAGCCAATGTGTTGGCCATAAAAACTGACAACACTGACCGCCATTTCATACACGCAATCACAAATGTAAACACACACACACACACACACACACACACACACACACACACACACACACACATGCACATCCACATGCAAACATGACAGTCTTGTTTTAGTTTTCAGCTAAATCGGCTCACAAGGCTTTGGCGAGCCCAGGGCTGTAGTAGAAGACACCTGCCCATGGTGCTGCACAGTGGGACTGAACCTGAGATCACAAGGTTGGAGAGCGAACTTCTCAATCACACAGCCATGTCTATACCTAACATGAGGTTCTTTTATAAGAATCTAACAAAGAATAAAAAAACTAGAAATATGAGCTCCTTTTGTGACTGAATCAGAATTTTTGATTATATTCCTCTTTTTTCCCTTTCTGCCTTCACTTAAAGTAGCTCATCTAATAAAATTCTCTTTAACGTCCTGATATGTACCTCAAAAGCAATTAGGTGCAATGATACTTTCACTTTCACAATCATCTCAGTATTTTGTTACAACACTAAACACTAACAGCTGAACACTATAAGTTTAATTGTCCGTGTATAAACTGTATGTAGTGTCATAACGCAAGCGCACAAAACACAAGTAAAAAACAAAAAAATAGCTCTCATCACATCTAGTTAGAGATGGTTATGATATAAATGTTTGTGTGTTTGTCCTGTACTTTATTTAATTAATCCCTTTAAACAGAGCGAACTGCAAATCATTAGTTATAAAATTGAACGTTTATCACCAGTGGATTTTCCATAAAAACCTATTAGTTTTAAATATTTAACCCTTTAGCATTCAGATTATTCTGTCAAATGAAATGCTTATTTATTCACATTCGTTTCAAATTAATCATGCATTGTCTTGTGGCTTTGAGATTTCAATGATGTGATTGTTTATTTTTAGAATGACATTGTAGGGTATGTGTGTGTGTGTGTGAGTGGCTGGATCTGGCAGGTTGGAACATTAAACAGATAAAATATTTGGGCCAGATATGCCCAGCTTAAATGCTAAGGGGTTAAGAAACTATACATTGTTGCTATTATGCAAAAGTGTCGTAAGTCCAAAACATTGCGTTTTTTTTTTTTTTCAGAAGGTGAAAGAAATAGTTTCACCAGTGTACTACACTTTGACAAGATTCGATATCTTGGCATCTGAAGCAGCTGGAGATTCAATAGTCTGACCAAAAGAAACGGCTATTGCAAGCAAAAATATTGAAGAAAAACGCATTTGGCTAAATTTGGACATACAACAGTTTAACATAATAGCAACAACGTGTTGGCTTCCATGCCGGACTGGCTTCCATGCCGGTGGCACGTAAAAAGCACCAATCCGATTGTGGCCGTTGCCAGCCTCGCCTGGCAAAAAGCACCCACTACACTCTTGGAGTTGTTGGCGTTAGGAAGGGCATCCAGCTGTAGAAACACTGCCAGATCAGACTGGAGCCTGGTGCAGCCTTCTGGCTTCCCAGATCCCCGGTCGAACCGGCCAACCCATGCTAGCATGGAGAACAGACGTTAAATGATGATGATGATGATGTGTATTCATTCTCTTGACCACTCCTTTAGTGATTGGGAGAGAGAGTGAAAATATATTTCGCTCTTAGAGATGCTCTTCAAGGCTTTTGTCACATTTTCATTGTTGCCTAATTCAATTTTGATTAGATTATTTCTTTGTTTTCTTGAAGCCTTAATTAGGAGAATATGGAAGCAAAACAGAAAGAAAAGTGTCTTTATCCTTTATTTCTAGCAAATTATACAAATTGATCTTCAAAGATATTTTCCCCATCATCAAATGGATGATTTTAAATAACAGACAATACAAGGATTCCGTTATTGTATTTGTTTCACAAAGACAATAGAAACACATCCATTAAGGATCCTTTTGCTTTTTTTCCAAAAATAATTAAGTGTAAGAATATTCAATTCACAAGTATTTAGTTCCAATAAGATCCTACAGTGATTCCAACAATACTTTAACAATGATGTGTAACAGTCAATGTAATAGGCCTCTACGATGGCTACTCCTCTTATCTAGCGTTTCCCATTAACCGCCGCTCTCGTATCTCAAAACCTTTCTGTCATCTTTCAATCAATTAACTTTTGACACTCGCCTTTGCAGTAACTGCATCGCATTCTCTAATGTACTTGTTCAAGTCTAATAAAGGTAGGTCCACTCTGAAGTGGTTATCCAAACAAAGTCATAGTCACAACAGCTCCCTCTGGAGTCCTTATTCAACCGAACGACCAAGCACCTCGGTAACCATGTTAAACAGCACCGATCACCTGGACATCACATGATATAGAAAGCATGTAAATTGTGTGAATCTGGGAATGCTTTATATAACATAAATGTTATACTGACATGCTACTAATTGTTTAAGAGAGTTTACTCCATTTTCCCATCATCTTTCAAAGCATGAACCGCTGTCAATAAAAGAACCTGTGTGCTACACATTCCGGAAGATTCTACAGATATAGTCAAAAGCTCGAGATCCTCTGTGATAAATTCTACAGACACAGCTAAAAACTTGAGATTCTCTACGATAAACTTCCTTAACTGATGCAAGAGTCCATAGCTAAAAGGAAACTGCTTGGTAGTCTGACTGCAATTGTGAATTTAATAAAACAATTAAGTAAAAATGAGTGTCTCTCTAACACACATACACACACGCAGAGAGAGAGAGAGAGAGAGAGAGATAGGGAGACAAACAGACAGAGAGACACACACAGACAGGCAGGCAGAATATGGATATGAATGTGCTTGTATGTGTGTGATCTGGTATCATTATTGTTTAACATCCATTTTTTCCATGCTTGCATGGGTCAGATGGAATTTGCTGATGTAGATTTTCTACAGGTAGATTCATGTGTGTGTGTATGTGTGTGTTAAAGCATTTTCAATACTTCACTGATTTTATATAGCCATGGACGCACACACACACACACACACACACGACAGGCTTCAGCACAATTTCCACAAACAAATTCTATGCACAAGGTACAAGTCAACCTGAGGCAACAACGAACAGAAAACTCATCCTTGGTGCCATGTAGTGGGAGCAGAAATTCGAACCCAGAACCAGATGGTTGTTAAGGCAACATCTTTAAACATGTAGCCATGCCATGTGGTAAAATCTCAAAATATGCTAACAACAGTGAGGACATGCGTTATAACACTGAACACAATATACATTCCTGAGAAATATGCTTAGTCGTTATAAAGATGAGCTACAATTTTGAAATATGGCCTAAAGATAATTAGTGCTAATAACACTGATTTCCTCATTATTTTTACATTATAATCTATTTGATTTTTTCTATTCTATATTATTATTATTGTTATTATTATCATTATTATTATTATTGTTATTATCATTATTATTATTATTGTTATTATTATCATTATTATTATATTTGTTATTATCATTATTATTATTATTGTTATTATTATCATTATTATTATATTTGTTATTATCATTATTATTATTATTGTTATTATTATCATTATTATTGTTATTATTATCATTATTATTATTATTGTTATTATTATCATTATTATTATATTTGTTATTATCATTATTATTATTATTGTTATTATTATCAT
>NC_043020.1:320000-370000 GCF_006345805.1 Octopus sinensis | reverse complement strand
GATATATGTATGATACAATAAAAATTTTATGACTGTCTGATATTAACGCCATAAAAGAGAAAGCAACAGTTTAGTTTAATCAAAAATAGATTTGCTTCATATGAAACACATGGAAAATTATGTTTTATCTGGAATCTATTATCTGCTACCTAGCAATCTCATATAGGTAGTATTTAGTGCTTTATGTGAGGACTGTAATCGAAATGCCAAACTTTACCAAAGTAACTAAAACAAAACACTAAAACAATAGAAATTTCAACTGAATTAACAACTGACTAACCGAAGGCTATGATTTTGTAGCCAAACATCATATATTGAAGTTAGTGTCTATGGATATAAAAATGGATAAGTTCTTTTATAGGGTTTAGGGATGAGATAAGACTTGGTCTTCCTTGACAGAAATAATGTAAAAATGTATCAGAAGATATATAGAAAAAAACCTTGAACAATTAGTTATTGCTTATATTGGGTCCCATTTCAGCCCCAATAAATCAAAGCTATGAGTCACATAAGTCATGACCAATCTATCTTTGAAGTATAGTGTCAGAAAAACGACACTCAGGAGTCATGACCCAGATGCAGCTTGATCCCCTGAGAGTGTAAGAAGGGCCGAAAAACTGCCTTGGCATGGATTTCCTCTCCGAAGACCTACTCTTCGGCTCTCTTAAGAGTTTCTTACTACTAATGTATCCAAAGACAATATTGCCCCAAATATATTGGTCTCCTTTTTTTTTTTTTTTCTTAGGGAGACGATAGCAGTGGTTCCCAAACTCTGCACCAAAAGGTGTACTGTAAATATTTAAAAATATAATTTAATGTTTCAGCATCTTGAGAATATCCTATTTAGGATTCAGTTATGATTGAAAAAGCAAAGTAAGAAATAACTTTCTTCCCCTCCTCTCAATTTTAAATGTTAACCCTTTAACATTTAATTACTCTGTCAAAGGTAATGCTTATTGAGTCACATTTCTTTGAAATGATTATGTATTATCTTCACCTGTGCCGGTGGAATGTAAACGCACCCCAGTGTCACACGAATGGCACCTGTACTGGCAACACATGAAAGCACCCATTATATTCTCAGAGGAGCTGGCATCAGCAAGGGCATCCAGCCATAGAAAACCATGCAAAATCAGACTTGAGTGTGGTGCAGCCTTCCAACGTGCCAGCCTCATCATCATCATTGTTCGACCGTGGTCGAGACTTCCATAGTCTTTTCAAATGGCTAATAATGTGTGCGCACGCCACTACTACCCACATTGGAAAGCATTGTACAACCAAGTACTAAAGAAGATCTTTCCTCCTCCATGAAACAAAGCTGTTCCCGCTGGACGTCAACCCAGTATTTCTAAGCTACGGACCCAGTGATTTATTGTAAGGTTATCTCCCTAGACAGATTGCCTTCACTACGGCTAAGGAGCCCTTTCTACCCCATATATATATGTCAAACTGTCCAACCCATGCCAGCATGGACAACAGACGCTAAACGATGAATGATGATTTTGATGATGATTGTTTATTTTGAAAACAATTTTGCAAAGTAGATGTGAGAGGCTACATATGGACAGCTCGAACAGAAAACAGGTAGAATGTTTGGGCCTGATATGGCGTCTGTAAACGCTAAAGGGTTAAAACAGCTTTTTGTTGAGCATATCAACTTTTTCTCATTTAATTTCATTTAGTGATTCTTTTCATTTGATCTCCAGTGGACCATAAAGTCAAAAAGATTGAGAACCACTGAAATAAGGTTTAATCTGAGGGAGACTTAGCGGTTATTTCTAGCTAACCAAGCAACCATCTAAAGGCACCTCTCTTTGGCTTACTACAGAATTATTGCACACCTAGATTACTGGCGGTACTGGCAATGACCTCGCTCGAATCTTTTTACACGTTCCACCGACACAGATGCCAGTGAAGTGACGTTGGTAACGTTCAGGCTCGAATGGTGCCCTTTTACATGCCACGGGTACAGAAGCCAATTGGCTACTCTGGCAACGATCATGCTCGGATGGTGTTCTTGGCACCCTACTAGCATAGGCACAAGTGCCAGTAAGGCGACACTGGTAACGATCATACTCGAATAGCCACTCTGTGTATTACAAATATGCTCTGTGTATTACAAACACCAAATACCCTTTGGCATACGTATTACGTTAAAATGCTGATGCAAAATTTTAAAGATATTTCTTAAGCAAGATTATTTGTTTTTTCTTTCCAACATATATTAATGAAACCATTTCATCTTCTCTAAACACAGCAGGTTACATAATTACTCTTGTCCCAAACAATCAACCACTACATTTCACCTTTTCTTAACATGTTAGGCTATATGTTACCTCTTTCCTAAACATGCTCGCTTGTATAGATTTTTTTTGTCTCTTTCCTCCTATTGTTAATATTTCTGACTATATATTTCATTTCTTCAACATGTGTCTCTGTGTATATTATGTCTCGTAAACACACCAGGCTATATATTTCTCATTTCCTAAATATTAGATTGTACATTACTTCTTTCTCAAGTATAGCAAGCAATACATTACTTTATTTTTAAACAAGTTATTGAATGGTGTCTGCTTTTTATTGGCATATACATACATACACACATACATACATACATGTATGTATATATAAAAGAATTACTCTCCTTTTTTTCCTCATTTCTTTTACATAATATAATACAATGTATATAAAAAAATGTGTATGTACATGTGTTAGTGTGGGAAGTGTCTCTTTGCATTTGTATGCTTACATCTATGTCACAGTTCTTTCTGTGTGTTTATTTCTTAACAATGGCATCTGAGAAACAGTCAATATCATTGAGAAAAATATTAAATATGAAGTGCTGTAGTTTATCAAGTTGTCGTTATTAAAGCAAGATACGAGGAGAGGAAGCGAAGAGGTGTTCGGAGACTGGAGACCGGATCATGGCAGTGATAGATGCACAACATATCTGATGAAAAGAAAGAAGTGTGCATACGTGTATGTGTGCATACGTGAGTGCGTGTGTGTGTGTGGGAGAATAGGAAACAAAGAAAGAGAAAAGACCATTTCATATTGTTTCCCAAGACTCTAAAAGTACAAATGTTCTAAAGTCAAGTTATTGAAACAAAAGTACAGCGAAGCACTCTGGAGTATATTGTTCTACAAGAGAACACAGTTTTCTGCTTCAGGCCAAGAACTCCAAAGTTGAAATAGAACACAAAAGGGCAACGTTCAGTTTGTAAATATTAATAAGAGTGACATTAAGATATACTGATACTGCCATTTATTATTCAGCCTTAGGAAATAAATCTATAGAAAAGAAAGACCCACACTATATCAGCTTGATGCATTTTATGTAACTGTTCAACAATATGGTTAACATTTACTGCCAATAAGAAGCTGATTAAAAATGGTATATTAACCATCTTCTTAAGCGCACAAGAACAATCGACAATGAGATAATGTAGCATTTCTCACAGATCAAATTCCTACGAAAAGGATTAATTGTTGAAATTTGTGCTAAGTTTAATAATTACTATTTTTGTTTTTGGGTCAATGGGAAATATAATCGAACATTAAGTGTCAGTGCTCGACTGTTTGTTATTAGCAATATACATCAATCAATGAGTGATTGACTTCAGATGATGGAAGAAAAGTGAATAATGGAAATCGGGCAGCTTTCAGAAGCAACAGCAATAAATATAACGTCAAAATAGATACAAGCAGCTGTGTAAATAAGGTGAAAGACTTGTCTAATAATCTGGACTAAATGTGTGTTTGATAATAATCGTCATCCTGTGTCAGCAGTTACTTACTGACTTAATTTTCTGTTAATATCTGGCATTTTTAAAAACAATATTTAGTTGTTATAAGTTTCAAACAAGCTAACAGTGAGAGAGCATCTGTGGAACACATGGAATACAAAGTAATTCTGTTTGGTATACCAATTTCACACACACGCATGCACACACATACAGACACACACACATACATGCATACTGTAGAGGCTTCTGAAGAGCTTTAACAGATTTCACTCACACAGCATTGACCACCGCGAGGCTAAGGCAGAGGACACTTGCCCAAATTTTCACAGTGACACTGGGCCAGGAAAAGCATGGTTGTAATGTCATGGGTTCAAATCCTGCTAGATTTTCATTGGCATTTTGTTCTTGAAAATCATCCACAACCATCACCATGCAAGCATAGAAAAAAAAAATGGACATTAAATCATTATTTAACATTTATTTTTTCCATGCTTGCTTTGGTCAGATGGAATTTACAGAGGTAAATTTTCTACAGTTCAATGCCCTTCCTGTTGCCAACCCTCGCTGCTTCCAAGCAAGGTAATATTTCCCAACGGCTCGATGTGTTATTCAAAGAAGACAGGAAGCAAACAATCTCAGTTGTATCACGATAATGCTCTCTTATAATCATTGCATGATGTATAGACAAGGGTACATACAAGCACACACACAGAGGATGAGTTTCTTTCAGTTTCTGTCAACCAAATTCACCCACACGGCTTTAATTGACCTGGGGTTTTAGTAGAAAACTCTTGCCCAAGGTGACACACAGTGGGACTGAACCCAGAACCATGTGGTTGGTAAAGCAAACTCCTTAACCACACAGCCATGCCTGCATCTTTCATAAAGAAAAATAGAATAAATAGAGAAAAATAAAGCAACCTACCAGAATAGAAGTAACAGTACTAACCTGCAAATAGAGAAAAAAAATCTGTATTAGTCACGAAATAATAACATTGGTTTTTGAAACTATATTAATTTTTAATAAGATTATAATTACATGTATCAGTGATCTAGTAGATAAGAGCTCTGTTACTTTTAGCTTAGAACTAGAGGCTTCTAAGATCAAATCCGTTCTGACACTATGCTGACATTTAAAGAATACAACACCTGATATTGGAAGATCGCTGCTAATGGAAACATACTGCAGATGTAAATATCAAAAATATTCTCATTTCCAAAAATGAGGTTATTAGTCTGAAAAATAATGCTCTTAATTAAGCAATAATAGATCTTGAGTATGTTTGTATTTTTCATTGTTTACTGTTTTATCCTCCTCCTCCTCCTCCTCATTATTATTATTATTATTATTATTATGGCAGTGAGCTGGTATTATTACCATATTGGACAAAATGTTTAATGGCCTTTATGTCCAGATTTCAAATTCCAAACAGGTTGACTTAGCCTTTCATCCTTTTGAATTCGATGACTGGTTCCTGTGCTGGTGGCACGTAAAAAGCACCATGCAAATGTGGTTGATGCCAGTGCCGCCTGACTGGTTCCCATGCCAGCTCTTTTCCGTTTGGCTACTTTTAATACTTATCTTAAGTCGGTAGGAAGAAACTTCCAAACGAAGGTTAGGGTCAATAAAAATTTAAGTATTTTACCGGTCCAATGAAAGATAATATCAACATTAACAGGATTCAAATACTAAGTCTACGGTTTAATTTTCGCGCCAATTACTCTTACAGGACGTTTATGGTCGATGCCAGTCCCCTGGCCCCAACTGGGTCCTATGCCAGTGGCACGTAAAAAGCACCCACTACATTCTCAGAGTGGTTGGTGTTAGGAAGGGCATCTAACTGTAGAATGATTGCCAGATCAGAATGGAGCCTGGTGCAGCCTTCTGGCTTGCCAGACCCCAGTCAAACCGTCCAACTCATGCCAACATGGAAAAATGGACATTAAATGATGATGACGATGACAGGCAAATCTACTTGGAAAACTCATGGTTTGGTGTTCATCCCCCTACACTGCACTTTGGGCAAGTATCTTCTCTGATACATTATTGGGCCAAGACAAATACCTTGAAAGTGAATTTTGTAGTTAGAAACTGTGCAGAAACCCTTTGAGTGCATGTGTGATTGCATGTGCTTATACATACACATACTTGTCGGTGTCTGTATCTTTATTTCTCTATTGCCCACAGGGGGCTACACACAGAGGGGACAAACAAGGACAGACAAATGGATTAAGTCGATTACATCGACCCCAGTGCGTAACTGGTACTTAATTTATCGACTCCGAAAGGATGAAAGGCAAAGTCGACCTCTTTATGTGACATCACTTGACAACCAGTGTTAGTGGTTTAGCAGAATAAAGGTTGTTAGAATAAACACCATTCTTTTACTTGTTTCAATCATGTGACTGCAGCCATGCTGGAGCTTAAAAAAAAAAAAGAAAAAAAAAAGAAACCAAGTACTAGGGGTGATTTGATCAACTAAACTGTTCAAGGCAGTGCCACAGCATGGCTGTAGTCCAATGACTAAAACAAGTAAAGAAAAGTAGAAGACTATGTTGCATGAATTAGATAACTCTGAGCATAAAGGTATTTCATTGAACAGTCTATGACTAAGGAGAGAGAGAGAGAGAGAGAGAGAGAGAGAAGATTATAACCAGTATCATTATTCTACTTTCTTAGGTTAACCCAAGTTGAATTTTGTATTAAGAATGGCATCCACTTGAGAAGCCATTATGACAATTAATATAAACTTCCCATCCAATCTTTTCTCTATATGCAAATGCAAGAATATATTACAAAAAAAAAAAGAAAAGAAAAGAACAGACCAGGACAAAGGTTTGGCTTTTTTTTTTAAGGGGTTAATTAAAGAAACAGTACTGACTTAAACATAACGAGTAATTAGATGAAGTCATTTAGGATAATTCAGACAGATTTTAGCAGAAGTTGAGTTGTTAGTCTGTGGTATCATGCAATCTGCCAGATTACGGTATTTCACCGAAGCACTGATAGAATTTATGACCGAATTGGTTGGTAAGGTTATAAATACAATATAATATAATAATAAACTTCTGTTGAATTCATTATCCTAGCAATCATTGTATTAAACACTAACCTGAAACAATGATGACGATGATGATGATGACGATGGTGGTCGTGATCATTTCTGACAGAGATATATAACCATACATTTAGGTGTTGGGATGGAGTTTAATCAAGTAGATCAGCCTCGGTACGTGATTGGTACTTATTTTAACAAGTCACTTAAAGGTGATGAACAAAACCAATTTCGGTTCAATTTGAAGGCAGCAAAGCATTTAATGATTCTGCTCACTACTACCATTGAAATGATAATAATTCTTTCTACTAAGGGCAAAGGGTTTGAAATCTTGGGACAGAGAGATAGTGGATTATATCAAGCCAATGCTTAAACCAATCCCGAGACATGGTGATGATGATCATAATAATAATAATCCTTTCTAAAGCACAAGGTCTGAAATTTTGGAGAGGGGACTAAGTCGATTACAATGACCCCCAGTGTTTCACTGGTACTTATTTTATCAACCCTAGAAGGGATGAAAGACAAAGTCAATCTCAGTGAAAATTGAACTCAGAACATAAAGATGGACGAAATCCGCTAAGCATTTTGTCCATCAAGCTAATGGTTCTGCCAGTTTTCCACCTTAGGAGGGGATGTAATAATCCTTTCTACTATAAGCAGAAGGCCTGAAATTTTAAGGGATGGAGATAGTCGATTACATTGACCCCAGAACTCAGATGGTACTTATGGCAGAAACGTTAGCACGCCGGGCGAAATGCGTAGCCATATTTCGTCTGGTATTACGTCCTGAGTTCAAATTCTGCCGAGGTCGACTTTGCCTTTCATCCTTTCAGGGTCGATAAATTAAATACCAGTTACACACTGGGGTCGATATAATCGACTTAATCCGTTTGTCTGTCCTTGTTTGTCCTCTCTGTGTTTAGCTCCTTGTGGGTAGTAAAGAAATAACTTATTCTATTGACCCTGAAAAGATAAAAGACAAAGTCGACTTTGGTGGAATTTGAACTCAGAATGTCACAACGGATGAAATGTCACTAAGCATTTTGACCAGCATGCTAATGATTCTGCCAGCTTTTCCACCATTTCAAACACGAAATTTGTGTGTGTGTGTGTAAGTGGATGGATGCAGGAGTTAGTCATTCACATAAACCTTCAGTACTAGACAGGTACTTTATTTTATCAAACTAGGAAGGATAAAAGGCAAAGATGCTGATGATGATGATGATGAAGATGATGATAGTAATGGTGATGATGATGATGATGATGATGGTGATGGTGATGATGATGATGATGATGGTGGTGGTGGTGATGATGATGATTTGTCAGATTTCAAGGTCACACATTTGGAATGAATTGCAATACTTTACTGATACTTATTCTATCATTCCCAAGAGGATAGAATGGTGAAATAGAAATTGGTAAAATTTGAACTCACAATGTGAAGGGAAATAGCTACACACACACACACACACACACACACACAGAGTAAGTAAGGTATGTGGTTTGTCACTCTACTGATTCTTCACTCAAAGAAAGCCGTAAAAGAACTCTAATATATTATAGGTTAGATTATTAATCTTTTCAAAATACAAAAACAAAAATAAAAATTGTTTATTTCGTTTTATTGCACAATATCAATATTAACAACAACAAAAAAAAAGAAAGAAAGAAAAGAAAAGAAAAAGAAAGAAAAAAAAGAAAACGTTGTGTCATTTTATAATGAATCACAAATATGAAAATATGAAACAGAATGCAATTTGTTCATTTAAGCTGTGGGATAACATGAAATGTTAATATTCTACCATGTTCCTGCATCTTATTAACCTTAAAGTCATGCAACATATCAATATGAATATTTTAACTTCAATTCAAGACTGCATGGTGTGATAAAAAAAAAAAAAACACATATTGTGTCATTATGATACCCATTTAACCCATTTATATATTGGTAAATACAGAGAATAAAAAAAAAAAAAAAGCTAATTGAAAATTAAAAATTAAAAATGTATATTTATTATAAATATATAAAAGGATTTTGTACATCTTCATTTTAATCAGAATGAAAGTGTATATATATATGTTGCTGAATTCACATCTATTTCACAATAAAAAGTTAAAGAGGAAATAAGTCTCACCAAAAATATATAAGAGTATATAGAATTAACTCTAAATCTTATTAAAAGGAAAGCTGCTTTTAGTTAATCAATTTTTATCTAAAACTCTGGGTAATTGAGTATAATTAAACACTTACCAATTAAAAACATTAATCAACTGTATGACTGTTACAAATTGTATGTCTATACTAAAGGTGGTAAGCCAAATTAATTTGGCAAGTGATATCACATTTCCTTACAACTGTCTCAAAGACTATAACCCGAATGGTTAAGAGTTCTTGGCACCGCTGAAGGCATGAAGCCTGAGATTTAAGAAGATGAAGAAAAGGAGGAAAACAATTCTGATGCTTTTCTATAGAGTACCAATAGCACAGAGCAAACCATTTCTATTGGTAATGAAAACAAGATTACTGATTTAGTTTGAAGATAACTTAAAGCCATTTAATCATGAAAAAATCGAAAAACTTTCTTAGCAAAGAAAATGTCAAAGCATTTCCTGAGAATTACAATGATCCACAGAGTTAATGGTACCTATGGATTTCAAGCTATTAAACAGATGAGAAATCTTCCTCCAACACACACACACACACACTACAATATATTAGCCTATTATAATACTTTATAAGGTGCTGTTTGCTATAATGACTTGTTCCAACCATGGTACCCACTTTAATGTATATAAACCATGATATCTAATTAGAGCAAATGAGAAACAGTTATCGACATACAGGAAAATACAGGATATCAACCGACAGCCTCTTGGTGGATTGCTTAGTAGCCTGTTTTATTGGTCATTCACACTAACATAAAATATTATTATTACCAAGTCAAATATATATATACTAAAAATAAGGGTGTCTGAGAGACACCACCATGCCGAAATAGCAGTAAAATCCCTGACTCTAAAGACCACCTTAAAAGTTCATATCGCACCATGAGATAAGACAGAGGGACAAAATAGACTAGCAAAAAAATATTACTGAATAATTCAAGATCCTGGATTTCTAGCTTTGCTTCAAATAAGCTCTGCCTTCATCAGTTGAATATATCAGATGGGCACATAAATACAAATATATATATATATATATATATATAATATTATTAGAGACAAAACCACTATTTTGCAAAACAAACAAGGAAAGACTTAATCAATACATAAAATTTTAATAAAAAGTCAAAAAAATCAAAAAAAAAGTCAAAAAAACCGCCACTACAATTGTTTCTTGTCCTGATCGACAATCTTCAGGTGGACTTCCAATTTTCAAGTCAGTTTCAAATTATGATTTAAATTTGGATTTATTCCCTAATATTTATTATATATATATATATATATATATATATACATATATATAAAGATATATATGTTTCTAAATGAAGCTAAGTTTTTTCAGGATACAATCAACAGAAACAAAATGATTTTGTCATAGATATTGAAATAGAAAAAAAAAAGCTAAAAGTAATAACCAAATACACTTGCGTCAGAAATTAATTAGCACTTCTCAAATTTCTACATTAAATAGGTTAAATCAATTAACCTATGGGCTGTTCAAAACGTCTTACGCGATGAGAAAACTTAGTATGGTGTGATTTCGATCCTTGCGAGGCGCTACCTATATCTATTAAACAAAGGAAGATTTGTCTGCATCCGCACTCCAAGTTGTTGTTGCACTGCTATGTCAACATCATAAGGCTGTAGACTCTCAAACTGCTCTGCAAACAAAGTTACGTCATCGTTCTGCGCAACAGTGAACTCGCAACAAAGCAATAGTTCGAGATATGGCCACTAGGTGACAGCACATACCTTGAGTGAAGAGCAAATCAAGGGTGCTAATTAATTTCTGACGGTAGTGTATGTGTAACTAAAATTCATTTGCTTATCTAACTTCAAATGATCAATCTGAATACAATTAAGAAAACTACTCTGTAATGAAATATGCTTCTTATATTCTATAGACATCATCATCATCATCATTGTTTAACATCCGTTTTTCATGCTAGCATGAGTTGGATGGTTCGACCGGGGTCTTGGAAGCCAGGAGGCTGCACCAGGCTCCAGTCTGATCTGGTAGTGTTTCTACAGCTGGATGCCCTTCCTAACGCCATCCACTCCGTGAGTGTAGTGGGTGATTTTTATCATTTTTCCATGCTGACATGGATCAGACAGAACTTAAGGCAGATTTTTCTTCAATCAGATGTCCTTACAGTTACCAACCCTTATCTGTTTCAAAGCAAGGTAATATTTCCTCTATGACCAAGTATGTTCATGTAGAACATTGGAAAGGAATCCCACTGCCTCTATGACAATCATTTTACAACTATCACATGATGTTAAGACAAGGAGACACACACACACACACACACACACACACACACACACATACACACAATGAGCTTTTTTTAGTTCCTACCAACCAAATCGACTGCCAAGGCTTTGGCTGACCTGGGGCTATAGAGGGAGACATTTTCCCAAGCTGCTATGGAGTAGGACTGAAACACTATACCCAGACAGAAAACTGGATATAGAAGTTTATTAATGTCCAGATTGAAAACCAGCCATCCAATATTTGCATAAAACTCTAGAAAATTGTTTTCCGACAAGTAACAATGTTATTCAAGACTTGGATTCATAACAATGATCACCTTGAAATGATATAATGATTTTATTTAATAATAAATTTGAAATAGCAGTAGTCATTCATTACCTTTCCACCTATGCTTTTAACATACTATTAAAATGACGTATTTTCAGAGACATTTTACTGTAATTCTATGGCTAAAATATCTATCTAAACTGTTAGATAATTGTGAACAAAGTATTAGTCTTAACAATCATCTAAGTGTCTGTCTCCTTCCATACATTTTAGAACATTCACAGTTTGGCAAACAACTGATTTTTCTTTTCTTTTTTTCGTTGTTTTTGTTTTGATTCTTTATTTTTAATATTTACTTAAAAGGAAGATATTTCATTAACGCTTTCATGTACGTCTGGTGCAACCAAACATTTTGTCTTCGGTACATTTACTTGAAAACAGGTCAACATCACTTTATGATTTCCTATTGTTGTGTTTTATTTACCCGTGAATAGACCGAATTTAAATTAAGAATAATCATCGCACACAATCTTCATTATGAATGCTGCCAGCAATTGTGAACATGAAAAGGTTAAATCGTTAACAATAGGATTTCAAAGTTGGAGTGGTTATATGTAGCTATCCTTATCAACCAAGTTTAACAGCAGCTATGGACATTGAAAGGATTAACAATTACTTACTTACTATCACTTGAACAGTTTTCATGTGGGTCAGGCTCATACCTATTGTTACAACTGAATAGTACTTCCCTATATAATTTTCCTTTCATCAAGTCACACTACATATATGAAGAGACAAGCCCCACAGAACAATAAACTGCTAGAATTTAAACACACAGCCCCTTTGATACCAATCCACCACCACCTGAGACTTCCTCTACTTCCTACGATATGTATGAACTTACTGATTTAAAGTGGTCTTAATTAAAGCCTTCCATCTCTACGTTGCTTTATGTTCCAAACACTGGCTTAATAAGGAGAAAATTATTTTATTTAAATTTTTCAGACATGGCTGTGTGATTAAAAAACTCACTTTGCAACCAAACGAGATCAGGATCAGTTCAATTGTGATACCTATTTCTTTACTACCCACAAGGGGCTAAACACAGAGGGGACAAACAAGGACAGACAAACGGATTAAGTCGATTACATCGACCCCAGTGCATAACTGGTACTATTTAATCAACCCCGAAAGGATGAAAGGCAAAGTCGACCTCGGCAGAATTTGAACAAAGAACGTAAAGACAGACAAAATACCTATTTCTTTACTACCCACAAGGGGCTAAACACAGAAAGGACAAACAAGGACAGACAAACAGGATTAAGTCGATTACATCGACCCCAGTGCGTAACTGGTACTTATTTAATCGACCCCGAAAGGATGAAAGGCAAGGTCGACCTCGGCAAAATTTGAACTCAGAACGTAAAGGCAGACGAAATACAGCTACGCAATTTTGCCCGGCATGCTAACGTTTCTGCCAACTCGCCGCCTTATATATATATAATACCTGACCTTGGGCAAGTGTCTTCTAATATTGCCTCAGGCTATCCAAAGTCATGTGAATGAATTTGGTAAGTGGAAACTGTGCAGAAACTCTTCACATACACGTGTGTGTGTTGTGTGTGTGTGAGTCCTTGTGTTAATACCCAAACCATTTGACAACAGAAGTTTGTTTGCTTGGCAAAAGGGACCAATAACATCAGTACTGGACTTGAAAAATAAGTACTGGGATTAATTTGTACAACTAAACCCTTCAGGGTGGTGCCCCAGGAAAGCTGCATTCCAATGACAGAAACAAATAAAAATGTTTATTTTCAAAATTGACTGAAACATAGTCTGTGCATATCAACAGAGACATGGTAACAAAAGGGTTAACACTCTAGCATTTAAACTGGCTACATCCAGCCACAGTGTTCTACCTGATTTACATTCAATCCGTCAGATCAAGCCTTTTACACCAGTCCTACAATATCATTCATTCTAGAGTGGCTGTGTGGTAAGTAGCTTGTTTACCAACCGCATGGTTCCGGGTTCAGTCCCACTGCATGGAACCTTGGGCAAGTGTCTTCTACTATAGCCTCAGGCCAACCAAAGCCTTCTGAGTGGATTTGGTAGACGGAAACTGAAAAGAAGCCCGTCATATCATCATCATCATCATCATCATCATCATCATCGTTTAATGTCCGTTTTCCGCGCTAGCACGGGTTGGACGGTTTCGACCGGGGTCTGGGGAGCTCGGGACTGCCCCAGGCTCCAGTCTAGTCTGGCAGTGTTTCTACAGCTGGATGCCCTTCCTAACGCCAACCACTCCGCGAGTGTAGTGGGTGTTTTTTTTACGTGCCACCTGCACAGGTGCCAGAGGGGTCTGGCATCGGCCACGTTCGGATGGTGCTTTTTATGTGGGGGGGGGGGGTGCAGAAATATAGGGGAGCACCAGTGGGGAGGGGTGGTTCAGAGAAATGATGACAGGTTCTAGGCAGTAGAACGTAGGATATCGAGAGAGGGGTAATGCATGGTGAAATAGCGTATTGAAGAGGGGGGGGTTCGAAGAGTAGACACCTATAATGGTGGTGGGAGAAGCGACATCCGGTATAGATGGAGCAAAAATATAGATATCCGGTATTGGTGGTGGGGGTGGGTAGGGCGGGTGCACCGCGAAGATACGAATGTTGATTACATACGAGGAGAAATGAAATGAAATGAAATGAATAAGATTAGATAAGATAGACAGATAGAGAAATTTGATAAAATTATGAATGGTCAGTAAAGAATTGAAAATAGCAATTCAAACACCTATCTTGCTCGCGCTCGGAAATTCACAGCTTGTAGATGAGAGAGAGAGAGAGAGAGAGAGAGAGAGAGAGATAGCACATGTGTATTAGAGAGGAAAGGCTTCAAGATGGCGCGAAGATACGAATGTTGATTACATATATATATATATATATGCATGTGTGTGTTTGTGTGTCTATGTTTGTCCCCCTAGCATTGCTTGACAATCGATGCTGGTGTGTTATGTCCCCGTTACTTAGTGGTTCGGCAAAAGACACCGATAGAATAAGTACTGGGCTTACAAAAGAATAAGTCCCGGGGTCGAGTTGCTCGATTAAAGGCGGTGCTCCAGCATGGCCACAGTCAAATGACTGAAACAAGTAAAAGAGTAAAAGCTACAAGATAAGGCCATGATTAATTCAAAACAGTGTGAATAAATAAGCATTACTCTTGACAGGATAATCTGAATGCTAAAGGGTTAAGGAAGTCAATACTTTCTTTAAATCATTTTTTAACTTATGAACAAAGAGAGAAAATATTATGGACAGTTGTTGTAGATATTACTTGGTTAATAGCAACAGAACCCAGAAACGAGTATATGATTTCTAATTCTTTTAACAAGAAGTGGGGAATAAGTTTTGTTTTTTGCTCAGGAAAATAAAAAATGACTAATGAGATATAAATGCAAAACTAGCAGTAATCTAGACAGAGAAATAATTTAATGATAATGATGAGATAGCAGCAGAAAGTTTAAATTATTGCTAAGAAATATGTCTTTTGTGATATCTAATTTTACTTGCATTCTTTCTGATATCTTCGAGGTATGTAGGAAGTACAGTCATCAGCAGGTAACTAGTATCAGACGAAGAGTTTAATGCAGAATGTTTAAAGAGTATATATGTGACAATACAGGTGAAAACGATAAGCTGTAAAGGTATTCGACAAAAACGTTTATATTTTGGAAAAAAAAAATAAAAGCTCTGCTCATTAAGAATGAAATAAAATAAACACACACACACACACACACACACACACACACACACACACACACACACATACACACACACATACATACATACATACAAACAAGTGGACACGTGCATATTTAAAGGTGATTTAGAAATCCGCTACAATGCAAAAGAATACAAACAATAGCAATATTAAAAAAAAATTTTACATTTTTATGTTATATTAGAATATTTTGGTTTAAAAACCCCTTTATCAAGAATAATTGGGGATTAAGTTTAGGAGCGATTAGTAAAGATATATGAGGGAATTGGGGAATGCAACACGTGCGATTTTGACATGTTAAATTAGCCAATTAGCATTATGCAACACATGTCCCTCGTTGATGGCAAACTTTAATTGTTTTATGACAACAACAACAACAACAACAATAATAATAATAATAATGATAATAATAACAGCAGCAGCAGCAGCCACTTTGCTCAAATTTCCATTATTCTGTTTTATGGCTCCGATGATGACTGCGATCTCATGGTCACCATCAAAGCCGCAAAATGGAACATTTGAAACCTGAAAATTAAGAAGGCCATTGCTATTAAACAATGAACAACACACTATCAACAGCATTCAAAAGTTGCACACAAAGCAAATTGGCTTATCTTACACTAGCAATCTGAATATTTTGCTCCACTCACCACATCCCCAATCATTCTACCACATATCTAAACAGATCAGAGCTAAGCTCAGTTATAATTTCTTTTTACTTAATAAGGGAGCTTTTAAAGCTGAAATTGTATAATTTGAGATAAAAATACCAATTTCTCTTTTTGTTTTCATGTTTAATAGCTTTCTAAATTACTTTTAACTCGATTCTATAAGCTACACTACCCTACTATATATGAGGTACATTCAAAACGTATCTGAATTTATTTTTTCCTGGCAAACCTAATGCTGTATAGACAAAATCCTTCAGGTGAAAAGTGACACCACCCTTCTTACACATGCAATGGAAAGTTTCATGCTGGTAGGTCATGTCAGTTCCTGGCTATTACACCTAGAGTACAGCTGTGTAGTGTGTACTCATTAGATTTTTGTTTCCACCAAACACGTTCAGAAGAGATATTGCATCAGATTTTAGCAAAAGCTTGGTGACACTCCAGCACAAACCATCCAGAAGATTCTGCAGGCTTCTGACAATGATGCCACGGGAAAAAATTGGAACAAGGAAAGGTAGAACCATTTCAAAAATTTCAAACACAGCCACAGCAGGAAATGTATTAGGGCATGAAATGTAAAAGCCGGACTAGATTATTTTATGTGCAACTCCATTGTCTCCCAAGACAAAAAGGATGCCAACAACACACACGAATGTATATAAATATATTTACACATATACACACATACTATTAATGTTGATGACCAGTGAAACTTCAGAGTCACTGTCAATAAAATTATTAGAAGTATCAAAATTATTAGAAAATCAAAATCAAAATCGATCAACATCAATGGAAATTGTAGCTGTGATACCAATGCCGGTGGTACGTAAAAGAACCATCCAAACGTGGCTGTTTCCAGCGCCGCCCGACTGGCCTCCGTGCCAGTGGCATGTAAAAAGCACCATCTGATCGTGGCTGTTGCCAGCCTTGCCTGGCCCCCGTGCCAGTGGCACGTAAAAAGCACCATCCGATCATGGCCGTTTGGCAGCCCTGCCTGGTACCTGTGCCAGTGGCACGTAAAAAGCACCCACTACACTCACGGAGTGGTTGGCAATAGGAAGGGCATCCAGCCGTAGAAACATTGCCAGATCAGACTGGGCCTGGTGCAGCCTTCTGGCTTCCCAGACTCCAGTTGAACCGTCCAACCCATGCTAGCATGGAAAGCGGACGCTAAATGATGATAAATGATGATGATGATGTCAAATCAGACTGGAACTTGGTGAAGCTCTCTGGCTTACCAGCTCCAGTCAAACCACCTAACCAATGTCAGCATGGAAAGCAGATGCTAAATGATGATGATGATGATGATAATGATGTTGAATGTAGTGTTCAAAGAACAGGGAGTAAAATAAAGAAAATATCAAGACTTAGTGAGGGAAATTCAAAGACTGTGGAAAGTTTCTGCAACAGTAATTCCAGTAGTTGTAGGTGCTCTAGGTACTGTTGCTAACAGACTTGGTTGTTTCCTTAATGAGATTGAAGTAACTACGAGAAATACATCAATATAGAATTATGTCCTTGGTGCTACATAAAAAAGCACCTAGTACACTCTGTGAAATGGTAGGAGACAGGAAGGGCATCCAGCTGTAGAAATCATGCCAGAACAGGCAAGGGAACTTGGTGTGACTCCTGACCCTGCCAGCTCCTGTCAAATTGTCCAACCCATGCCAGTATGGAAAAACAGACATTAAATGATGATGATTAAGATGATGAAAGGAGCAGCAAAGATTATTCAAAAAGACCCCGAAATCTAAGGAAACTAGTTATGACCTGGTACCAAGAGCATTGATTCCAAATGTAATGCAATTGTGCACACCATCATCATCGTTTAACGTCCGCTTTCCATGCTAGCATGGGTTGGACGATTTGACAGAGGTCTGGCAAACTGCACTAGACTCCAATCTGATCAGGCAGAGTTTCTACAGTTTGATGCCCTTCCTAACGCCAACCACTCCAAGAGTGTAGTGGGTGCTTTTACGTGCCAGTCAGGCAAGTACTGGCAATGGCCATGCTTAAATGGTGCTTTTTACGTGCCAAATCCTTTTTACTCAAAGCATAAGGCCTGACATTTTGGGGGAGGGGATGCATTTTACCCAGTGTGCTAATGATTCTGCCAGCTCACTACAATAATAATAATAATAATAATAATAATAATAATAATAATAATAATAATAATAATTGCTTTTGATTGAAGTCCAGGAATTTTGTGGAGAAAGAGTTAGAGGACACCAACAGCCCCAGTACTTGACAGAAACTTTATTTAACCAGCCCTGAAAGGATGAAAGGCAAAGTTAACTTCAGTAGCATTTCAACACAGAATGTAAAGAGCTGAAAAGAAATGCCATAAAGTATTTTCCCCATTGAGTTACTGACTCTGCCAACTCACCACCTAATAGTTTCAACTTTTGGCACAAAGCCAGCAAATTTAGGGGTAGGAGGCAAGTCGATTACATCGACCCCAGTAATCAACTAGTATGCGAGCTGGCAGAATCGTTAGCACGCTGGGCGAAATGCGTGGCCGTATTTCGTCTGTCGTTACGTTCTGAGTTCAAATTCCGCCAAGGTCGACTTTGCTCTTTATCCTTTCGGGGTTGGTAAATTAAGTACCAGTTACGCACTGGGGTCGATGTAATTGACTTAATACCTATGTCTGTCCTTGTTTGTCCCCTCTATGTTTAGCCCCTTGTGGGTAAAAAAGAAATAGGTATCTATTTCATCATACACCCCTCCTTTCAAAAAAGATAAAAGGCAAGGACGACCTCAGCAGGATCGGAAGAAATGCTACGAAGCAATTTTGCCAAAGAGCTGATGATTCTGCCACTTGGCATATGGACAAGTTTCCAACCACAAAGTACATTGCAAGAATTTTTATTCCTTCTTCTAGAAACCGTCGACTTGCATCAATGGGAAAAAGAATACGGAAAAAAAACAGAAAATATTTCACAGCTTAGCAGACTACTCTTGCACTCAGATCTCATTTCAAATAGGATTTACAGTGTTATCATTGGTTGTCTAATGTCAAACAAGACTTTATAATAGGTAGTAACTTTTGATTAGTTGCTATCAGTCACAGCAATGAACCATTCCAAGACCAGACAATGGGAACACGAAATGCTATTTATACTTAAAAAAAAAAAACACCAGTAACTCTCTCTCTCTCTCTCTCTCTCTCTCTCGCACAGGAAGAAGACTGTAGAGTTTCATAAGTAAAAAGAAACTATGAAGAAAGCTATATCAGGTTTCTGAATGACATTTATTTCATGTGGATTATATCTATACATACACAGGCTCACACTTAACTCAGATGTAGATGTGTGCACGAAGCAAAATTGTAGAACTAAACAGACAAGTATCAAACACTTCCAGCCTCCAAAACTTCAGTTAAATTTACATTTATGGCAGCTAGTCATTGTATATTCACATAGCATTTATTCCAGTGTACGCAGAAATTTGCTAAGTAAATCATTCTTATCGACATCATAAATTTGTATAAAAACGGAGGAATAGTAGCAAAGAGAGACAGAGAGAGAGAGAGATAGAAAGAAAGAGAGAGCAAGCAAATGTTATTGGAAACAATGAAAATGGTAATTTAAATTCAAAATGTTCACTTGGATTCTGAAGACCATATAACTGAAAGCTAGAAGATAAAGACCATCCATTTAGACTTGAAGGCAAAATACCGTCTATTTAAACTTATATGGAAAAAAAAAAAGAAACCCATTTATTTGAAAGTGGATGTACAAGAGAGATATCTACGTATAAGATTTACAGATTCTGTTTGATTTTCTTCAGCAAATTTCTTGAAAATCACATTAAAGATTTTCTTAAACTAAGATAATGGTCTTTCTTTTATCCCCTCCTCTCCTTTTCACTCTCTTGTTCATACACACATACGTTACATTACATTCATTATATACATACATGGGTAGATAGATTGATGGATGTGTGAGCATGTGTGTGTATGTGTATCATCATCATCATCATTCTATGTCTGCTTAGCATACTGACATATATATATACATATGTATATATACGTGCAGGGGCAGTAAACATTAAGTGTGCATGGGAAATAAATACTCCCAGACGTGCAAAAGGATTTCTAGAAGTAGTAGATATAACTTTTGTTATGTAGGTAAACTTATTAAGCGGTGGTACTCCTTTACTCTTTTACATGTTTCAGTCATTTGACTGCGGCCATGCTGGGGCACCGCCTTTAGTCGATGAAATCAACCCCTAGACTAATTCTTTGTAAGCCTAGTACTTATTCTATCGGTCTCTTTTGCCGAACCACTAAGTTACAGGGACGTAAACACACCAGCATCGGTCGTCAAGCGATGTTGGGGGGACAAACACAGACACACAAACATACATACATACATACATATATATATATATATATATATATACAAGCTTCTTTCAGTTTCTGTCTACCAAATCCACTCAGAAGGCTTTGGTTGACCCGAGGCTATAGTAGAAGACACTTGCCTAAGGTGGCATGCAGTGGGACTGAACCCAGAACCATGTGGTTCGTAAGCAAGCTATTTACCAGACAGCCACTCCTACGTAGGGGATGTTTTCAAAATACAGTAGCCAGAGTAAAATCAGGGAGGAGGAAGTTCAGGGAGCTGGAACCTCTGTTGCCAATGAAAGGGTGTTCTCTTAGAAGGAAAAGCATGATGCTTGTTTACAAACTTTTAATGTTACATGGCAGTGAGACATAATGAAAAAAAAAAAAAAATCCAGGGAGATAAAGCAAACCTGCTTCACTGGATGTGTAATGTTCATGTGCCCAATTGTTGATATTCACCATATAACCATCTCAACTGCCAGTCACTGTTCCCTCTCCCCTGTGCTACTCTCTGTTGGCATCCAATCTTCATTCTTATCATACACCACACTGATATTTACCCACCCTCCCCCCAGTTCACCTTGCACTACATTCATCCTCTATAAACATCTAACCCCTACCAACCTCATGTTTACTCTTGCAACCTTACTTTTCCTGATTCTTCTGTACCCTTGCTCTTGTCTATTCACCTTTTTTGGATATGTTACTATATGTGTGTATGCTCTGGCACCTCATCTCTACCAAACTTTTCTCTTTTTGGGGGCATCACACTAGCAACCCCCACTCTCCACAAAAGCGAAATGAAAAACAGCCATGAAATCTCCTCCAAAACAGTAAGTCTGTCTCAACTCCTCTCATCATACTTTAACCTCAACACCTCACTTAACCCTTTCGTTACCAACCCGGCTGAAACCGGCTCTGGCACTGAGTACAAATGTCTTGTTTTCATAAGTTTTGAATTAAAATCTTCCACCAAACCTTATTCACAATTTATGTTCCTAACACTAGCTGAATGATAACTAAGTTATTCTACTAAATTCTTTGTAATATTTAAAGTAATTGAAAGAAACACAAAGCACCTCAAAATAAATACAGTAACAAAAGGGTTAAAGCAACAACCCTATCTTCTATCCCCCTGCTCAGTTGAATAGATAAGCTAACACAAACTCACTTCACTGGATGCTGGTGCCACAATAAAAGCATCCAGTATAGTCTGTTAAGCGGTTGGCATATGTAAGGCGGTGCTCCAGCATGACCACAGTCAACATGACTGAAACAAGTAAAAGAAAGCAAAAGAATTGAATACTCGGCAGAGATACTCAGTGATATCAACTCCCAACCTATTTCTAGGTTATCCGCTTCATAATTTTGCCTCTATTCATTCACACACATAGCTTTTTCATTTCAACATGTTTTTCAAGATGACCCTCTTCCTATTAAGGAGTTTTCGTGTTTCCATTGTATTTCTGTAAGGATTGACGGACGAGGGAATCAGGGAAGTGGAGGAATCACGAAATTTCCGTCGTTATTGTTGTTTGTATTGCAAACAAGAACTATGGGAATGAAATTCTGTCTGTTTCTCATGAAATGACAGAATTGCTATTGCGCTGGAAAATTGATTGGCAGCATTTCTTCTGATTCTTCACATCCCTACCAAAGTCAATTTTGCCGTTTATCCTTTTGGGACCAATAGAATAAAGTATTACTCATGTACCTGGGATCAATGTAATTGACTTATTCCCTTCCTTAAAAATTGGTCTTGTGCTAAAATCTGAAACAATTGTTCATTTATACATTTTCTAACTATGATCAACTCAAGCAGTTTCTCATTTCATGCAGTGTCACCTCTCAATCAGTTGGAGCCCCTGACTGTTAATTGGAAGGCATGGAGGCCCATGTGGGATGTTGGAAAAGAGTGCTTGGAAACTGAATGCAGAAGACTGCATGAAGAGAAGAGGAGACGTCATCATCAACCTCTGGCAGCTGCCATGTTCAGGGTCACTTTCAGTGCCCTTGGTGCCACAGGATCTTGTATCAGTTGGCGAGATGACAAAAACACTAGCACGCCGGGCAAAATGCTTAGTGGTATTTTGTCTGCCGTTACGTTCTGAGTTCAAATTCCGCCGAGGTCAACTTTGCCTTTCATCCTTTTGGGGTCGATTAAATACGTACCAGTTACGCACTGGGGTCAACATAATTGACTTAATCCATTTGTCTGTCCTTGTTTGTCCCTTCTGTGTGTAGCCCCTTTGTGGGCAGTAAAGAAATAAGGATCTTGTATCAGTCTGGTCAGGTATGTCCACGCACACGAGAAACAATGTGCTAAAGGTGGTGGCGGGTGAATGTCTTGGATTGACACTCATCACTCACGATGGACAGTATCATAAGCAACTGTTGATGCAAAAGTTTCAGTAGACAGATAAGTCATAGTTCCATATGTTTATAACACAATGCAATATCTTATCTTTATGCTGAGTTGTGCATTATATTCCGCTGCTAACACAGCTGCCCTGACAATGTTCCTAGTTTATTTGGAGCGGGGTGGGGTGGATGTTCTAAATAAAACAATTATGTTATCAAATAATGTCTTTCTTCTTTTTTTTTTTTTTTTGTTCTATCCAAGTTTGCAGTTCGTGTTTTGTAACATAATTAACAAATATACTAATAAACAACCGAATGCCTGTAAGCCGCTGAATAAACTTTGGGAGACTAATGTAATTTACAAACTCAGATATAAACACGAGAAAGTTGAAGACTTTATAAGTGTCTAATAGTGGCATTGGATATAGAGAGCACCACACTTGCTGGCTGACCATGTAGGTATCTACTACAGCAAGGAAATATAGCAACACACTTTATTATACAATAGAAAACAGAGCCAGATAGGAAAAAAGAAATACATTAGTTGATTGCATAGCTGTCTTACGGAGAATACCATCAAAAATAAAAGAAAAAAAAGCAGCAACAAAAACCTAGATTAGAAACAGAAGTTTTGTTAGTAGCAAAGAATAAAACAAAATTACACACACACACACACACACACACACACACACACATGCACACATGCACAAAGTGCATCCTAATACAAGATGCCACAGTCAAACTGTCTCCTGTTTGCTGAAAGAAATCTAGCATCAATAGTCTTGAAATTTCAACCTGGCTGTGTGGTTAAATAGCTCACTTTCCAACCATGGCACTTTGGATTCAGTCCCACAGTGCGGCACCTTGGGCAAGGGTCTTCGACTATAGCCGCCTTGTGAGTGAATTCAGGAGACAAAAACAGTGTCGAAGTCCATCAGGTATATATATGTGTGTGTGCGTGCATATATATCCATATATATATATATATATATATATATATATTATATATATATATATATATATACATATATATATATATATGACACATTCTAGACCAAGAGGGAGGAGTTCAATGATATTAGGCAGAGGAAGTTCTACCATTCAATGAAGACAAGGCTAGTAAGTGCTGTAGAAGGTTCACATGCATAAATGCCCAAGGGCATATATATATCGTGAAGTATATTTGCCACTTAAATGTGGCTAACCCTTAAGGGTGGATGCTACTGTAGCTTGTAGCCCCAGGAGGACATCTCCACCCGCTGGCTATTGACACACTTTCTGTGCTCTCTCAGTATTTTCAAAGGGAAGCCATCCTTCCCATCTTCAACCTGACATGATACACACGGACTGGAGTTTCTGGGCACAGAAAGTGTGTCAATAGCAAGCTGGAGGAAATGTCCTCCTGGGGCTACAAGCTACAGTAGCATCCACCCTGAAGGCTTAGCCACATTTAAGTGACAAATATACTTCATGATGTCATGCAGCTAATGTTTATACCTTGTTCAGAGATTTATTATATATTTGTGTGTGTGTGTGTGTGTGTTTTCCCCCTACTAGCATATGACAACCAATATTGATTCATTTATGTCCCCGTAACTAAGCAATTCAGCAAAAGAGACTGATAGAATAAGTACCAGGCTTTAAAAAAAAAAACGTGCTGGGATCGATTTGTTTCACTAAACCTATCAATAGAATACTCCAGCATGGCCACAGTGCAATGACTGAAACAAGTAAAAGATCAAATATACTACCTGCATGCTTTAATTAATTTTGCAAATAATCAATAATTTGGAAGGATTTAATGGAATCAATTTTTTTGTTGAGATACTTTATCGAACAAGAAAGTGTTATCCATAAACGTATGGTGAAACAGTTTTTCATTTAACTAAATATAAAAACTTTAAAACTCAAGATTTTATGTAATAGAGCTAGAATTTAAATGAGAAAGGTTGGTATTGAAATAATTGACCTCCAGTGACAAAGGAAGAAGAAAACCAGACAAGAACACCTCAGTAATAACAATCACCAGTAAAATCATTGCAATACTAACGGTACTAATAAATACATTATTTCCATGCAGATGTAAGATATATATATAATATTTATCTATCTATCTATCTATCTATATATATATATATATATATATATATATATATATATCCATGCTAGCATGGGTTGGACGATTTAACTGAGGACTGGTGAACCAGATGGCTGCACCAGGCTCCAATCTGATTTGGCAGAGTTTCTACATCTGGATGCCCTTCCTAACACCAACCACTACGAGAGTGTATATATATATATATATATATGTGTGTGTGTGTGTGTGTGTGTATATTTGTATGTATACATGCATATATATATGAGTGTGTGTGTGTGTGTATGTGTGTGTGTGTGTGTGTGTGTATATATATATATATGTATGTATATATATATAAATATATATATATACACGCACATAAAATCAGTAGAAAACTTTTAGGAATACATACAACTTCTGCCTTAAGTTAGAAAACTGCCGTAAACCTTGTCTGTTCATATTTATGCATAATTAACTTTATGCATAATCAAATAATAACTTCCATTTTAGATGCTGTAACAAAGCTGCAAAATATACATTTAGCTTCGAAACACTGATAACGGTCAATCTATCATACACTGAATGTAATACGACAACAATTGTATTCATGACAACATGCAATTGAGAGACAGATAATTTCAAAATCTTCAGCCTCTTTCAGACATCTCCAAACTGATTTTAATGTAGCATATTAACACAGACAGGAGTGTAGTAGGTGAACCAAATTGTTTCCTTAGCTATAATGCAGATATACAAGAAATTTCTACACTTTTGGTGATTTTTATAATTTTGCTTTCTTTTCTATATTTTCAACCGAAATCATGTGCTTGAATATTTATTTGTGTTGCGTCCTCATCATAATAGTAATGATTCCTTATGTATTTATTTATTTATTTATTTATTTATCAATTTTTTTTCAAAAATCTGCAACATTTTAAGGAACTAATCTGTATAAATTATTGTTAGTTTTTTGGTTTTTCGTTTGTTCGTTTTTGATTTCTCTGTAATGAATTTGAAAATTATGCTAATTTTATTTAAATTAAAACACACAAAGCATCATATTTGCCAGAATTATCTCGCTAAACTGTAAAATGTATATAAAAATATGCCATATTCAACAATATACATTATATTGTGATTATTATTCTGATTATTGAGGTAAGGTTGGCATAATGACGACATGAGGGCATGGGGGTCGTTAACTTTTTTGTCAGATATTTGCAAATTCTGCAGTGATTAGTTGTAGCTAACTGAGTTAACAGAAACACAGATATGAGCTGTTGACAGCTGAAGGATTTATGGGAAGAGTTCTCAGAGTGTGTGAAGTGGGGAAGAAGGAAGAGTAACTTCAGAACAAGTAACAAGTGCATTAAACTTGCAATAAAGTTTTGATTGAAACTCCTTTTGAATATATACAATGTGGAGTGCATTTTTTAAAATTGAAGTTGAGCACAGGCAAAGTTAGTATAAACACACACACACACACACACACACACATCTAAGTGGCAACACATGAAACTCTTGACCCTTAAGAAGACTGTTGCACACACAATGGGCTTCTTTTAGTTTCCATCTACCAAACCCACTCACAAGTCTTCGGTTGGTTCAATGCTATAGTAAAAGACATCTACCCAAGGTGCCACGTAGTGGGATTGAACCCAGAACCATGTGGTTGGGAAGCAAATTTCTTACCGCACAGCTACACCTGACGATTTTCTTATAACAATCCATCCAGTATGTACCTCATTTTAGATATGTTGGTAGGCTGGAACCTCTTGTGTTAAATGTTTATGGAAATTACCAAAAAAGGGTTAGGGCCTCATAATGAAAATTATATAGGGCCTTGGCATTTCATTTGTCATGATTTGTGCTGCATGATAACACAATATACTTAGAATATCAAATATCATCATCATCAACATTTTGCATTCAAAGAATAAGCTGCGATAATCTTAGTTCTTATTGGGGGTTACTATTCTCTCCTATTCAGGTCAAGGGAACACAACTTGCTCCCACATTTTGTTTCGCATAGTTTGTAGTGTTAGTTGCCCTCCCTAACGGAAACCACTTGAAGCATTTTATCATGGCACCAGCACTGGACCAAGGAGTCCTCTTGACACCAGGCATTTTATCAAGGTACCAACACTACAAAGGCTGTCGTGATCTCAATAAAGAGAAGACTAGAGAGTTCTTTGGACTCCACATTGTTGTGTGGAAACAACTATAAACGCATGTACAAACTGACATATACTCTCTCTTTTACTTGTTTCAGTCATTTGACTGCAGCCATGCTGGAGAACCGCCTTTAGTTGAGCAACTCGACCGCGGGACTTATTCTTTGTAAGCCCAGTACTTATTCTATCAGTCACTTTTGCCGAACCGCTAAGTGACGGGGACATAAACACACCAGCATCGGTTGTCAAGCAATGCTAGGGGGATAAACACAGACACACAAACATACACGCACATATATATATATACATATATACGACGGGCTTCTTTCGGTTTCCGTCTACCAAATCCACTCACAAGGCTTTGGTCGGCCCGAGGCTATAGTAGAAGACACTTGCCCAAGGTGACACGCAGTGGGACTGAACCCGGAACCAAGTGGTTGGTAAGCAAGCTACTTACCACACAGCCACTCCTGTGCCTATATGTATGAAAAACTTGTAGTCCATCACTAACTTGATACATGATACACTTAGCTCTGTTGTGCATCTGTTCATGCATGTGTATACTTTTGACAACTACAGCATCGAGCATCAGTTAGAATTCTATTCGTCTGTTGTAACCAAATAATTCATGACAATTCTTGTGTGTGTGTGTGTGTGTGCATGAGCTTAAATAATCATCGCTTGTAAGTACAGAGGAAGTTTTAAGAGCCTCATATATATGCTTTCCACATAGAATCATACATATGTACTGACAGATAAATATACATATGGATGTTTGATTGTATGTAAAGATATATATATATATATATATATATATATATATGTGTGTGTGTGTATGAATATAGACAGACAGTAGACACACATATATGTATATCTCATCATCATTTAACATCCACATTTCCATGCTAGTATGGGTCACGTATAAATATATTCACACACACACACATAAATGAATATATTACATGCATACGTATACATATACATACATATATATATATATATATATATATATATATATATATGTGTGTGTGTGTGTGCATGTAAATGAGTGTGCATACATACGCACATATTTACACAAGCATGAGTATTATACGAGTGATAAACAGATGTTTATAATAATGATGATGGTGATGATGATGATATATGCCTTGTGTTCATCAGAGATTACCAAAATTCTTTTACCTAGAAGCTGACCTTTCAGTGATAAGGCAAAATATAAATTTAAGAGCTACTTATCAGTCGAGAAAAAAACTGCATCTTCTGAGGCAGAAAATATTATATATTCCATACTATAGAGTTTAGATGGCCATTTCCTTTAATTCTTAAATACTAATAACTTTCTTTTGTTGTTGCTATTATTATTTCCTATGCTTTTGTTTTATTTTCGGTTAGTTTAGTGAGTGTCTGCATAAGGAAAGTCAGCCGCATTGATTGTATCTCTTTTTCTATTTTCTTCTCTTTTTACTTTTATCCGTCTCATGCCTGAGTGTGTAGTACGCATTAAAATGAGATAAAAATTAATATTCAAATGATGAGAAAAATTAAGAAAGACCATAGTCGGCAGCAGTGTGGAAATAAAAGCTAACCGGCTGTATATTAATACAATGTAGTTGGCTGTCATCATTGCTGTTGTTGTTGTTATTATTGTGGTGGTGATCGTGGAAGAAAATAAGTGCAGTTTCAAAAGAGTGGTATGTCAACGAAGGACGGACGTATATAATTCACTCAATGGATGAAAAGAAATGTCAATTCACAGAGCACAAGGGGAGATACAAAATACTGTGAAGTAGTGACTCTTGACCAGATAACATCCACATTAACCCTTTCATTACCAACCCGGCTGAAACCACCTCTGGCTCTGTAGTACAAATGTCTTGTTTTCATAAGTTTTGAATTAAAATCTTCCACCAAATCTTAGTCACAATCAAATTCCTTGCCATGCCTGTGCCTAAAACACATCATTATTTGTTGAACAATAACTCCAAGTAAAATTTCTCGATCATAGTTTTATACAAGAAGCATTTATCTATGTTGTAGGTCAAGTAGTCTCTTTCTAAACTCCTTGATCCTAATTTTTAAAAAATTTAATAAAAACATAGAGATAATCTATCTTTACCGAAGCAATATTCTTATGAAAGGGTTAAGTATCTCTCCACATCTTCCAAGATCTAATGTGATGAGCAAATAAGAGTGCCTCAATGTGGTCGTTTGGCTTGCTAGAAATAGCAGTCGAATCCATCAAATCACAACCTTTTATACTTTTAAAAAAGAACGAGGCAAAACAGATAATGATGTCTGACACAAAGTGTATTTGAAAACAAAACACAAATGGTCATTTCTAAATTTCTTTCACATGTATCCCTGCTCATTGATGGCTTCAGTGAAACCTTTGTCAGCCACTGACCATCTATCTATTCGACAATATATCTGACAATGTAACATACATAACCACCGTTTGCATCTGCAGTCTGAAACCCCCCATTTAGTTCAGAATATCTACCTATTGGAAGCTGTCCAAAGATGTACAACCAGATGAATACCTTCTGTCAGTTGCAATATCTCAAACATATTGCTTCTCGGGGCATTGACCATGCCAAAGCTTCAATGTATAACAGCTGACTTGGTAGAAGCCCACAAGATTATTCACCATATTTCTGAAATAACTTTGGGCTACCTTTTTAAATTCAGTACCACTACCACTTGTCAATATGCACCCATGTCCACAGCACAACACCCATCGCTTTTGGGAACATTTTTTCACAATCAGAATTGCCAAAGCATGGAACAAACTACCCGCATCAGTTGTCAACTGTCAGGACACTGCATCCTTCAAAAAATTCTATGCTTCCCAAAATTCACCAACTCTACTCCTGACATTCTTAGCTACCCTTTCCTCTTTATGGTTATTTTAACCCTTTAGCATTCAAACCGGCCATATCCGGCCAAAATATTTAACCTGTTTTATATTGAAACTGACCAGATCTCGCCTCTCACCTCAGCCCTACCATGTCATTCAAAAACTAAAAAAATCACATCACTGAAATCTCTAAATTGACAGAAATATCTGAACACTAAAGGGTTAATGTATACTTTTCTGTCTTTTTACATATAATTCTGGTGGGCCATGCAGGTATATCTAGCTTTCATTGCTGTCTTACTTTACTTAATTTATATGTCTGCTGCTTTCTGCCCCCTCTTTTAACCTTTTCTGATAAGTTGTAGTGCACCTGAGCACTTTATACAATGAGCTCATAATTATTATTAATAAACACTGACAAACTGCAGCTACACGAATTTTTATCTCTCTATAGTAAGCAGTTCACATTCAAGCCCAATTACACTGCTCTAATTATCAGATTTAATGTTTCCAGTTTTCAATTTTACATAATTAAAACAAAAAAAGGCAAACTTAGTTACCTTTTTTCAGCTTTTAAAAGGAAGTTCCCACCCAACCCAACCACAAGTATTCCTCTGTATCTCTCTCGCTTTTCCATACCTATGAACCTTCCCTCCAGCCAGCCAGCCAGCCTCATATAAAACATTACCGTAAAGCATCTAGTCTATATTCTGCAGCAATTCACCAAAAACTCAATAGGAACAAAAAAAGAGAATAGTAACAACAATAATAAACTCTAATTCATCTCAGCATGTGTTCCATAACGGAGAAACAATATATTGGAATATCTATTTTCAGCAATGAAAATCAGATTAATTCTGCAGAATCAAATGCAGAATACTTTATGATATCTATAAACATTTATTAATGGACAACGAGGAAGTTACAACAGAAAACAATAACAACAACAGCACTGTGGTATTAATATAAAACAATTCTTTCTAATTTTGGTACAAAGCCTGCAATTTCGACAGAGGGGAGTAAGTCAATTACACTGACTTCAGTGCTTGACTCGTACTTGTTTTATTGACTCCGTACAAATGAGAAGCAAAGCCAGCCTCGGTGGAATTAGATCTCAGAATATAAAGAACCAGAAGAAATTCTGCTAAGCATTTTGTCTGACATGTTAACAATTCTGCCAAGCTTGCCATAATAATAATAATAATGATTTCAAATTTTGGCACAAGGCCAGTAATTTCAGGAGAGGGGGGTAGGTCGATTAGTTCGAACCCAGTGGTCAACTGGTATTCATTTTATTGACCCCAAAAGGATGAAAGGCAAAGTCAACCTTGGTGGAATTTGAAATAATAATAAGACTGCAGCCCATGATAGAGCAATGCCATGATGGGTTTCTGTCAAACAAATCAATCCCGGTACTATTTTTTTGAAGCCAGGTCCTTATTGTATCACTCTCTTTTGCTGAACTGCTAATTACAGGGAGTAAGTAAACCAAAACCAGTTGTCAAGTGTGTGTGTTTGTGTGTGTGGACAAAGACAAAAATACACACTCCTCTATCCCTCTCTCTCTTTCGGAGAGGCACTAAGCAGCTATACGCACACATACACACACGGCAGTAACTCCCGCCTACCGAATTCAATCACAAAGCTCCGGTCGGCTCAGAGCTATAGCGGAAGACACCTACCCAAAGTGCCATGCAGTGGGATTGAACCCGGTATGTATGAATCTCTCTCCCTCCCTTTCCCTCTCTCTATAATACACACCACACACACACACACACACACACACAATAGCTTCTTTCAGTTTCTGTCAACCAGCACCCATCACAAAGCTTTGGTCGGCCCCCAAGCTACAGCATACAGAAGATACTTGCCTAAGACGCCACACAGTAGGACTGAACCCAGAACCTCATGGTTGGGAAGAAAAGTTCTTACTAAACACTCACATTTGTAAAACTTTGCATAAGTATGCATCTATGTATGTATGTATGTTTGTATGCATGTATGTATACATATATATATATATATACACACATACATACATGTCTATTCACATGTGTGGGTGTATGTAAATTTTCCAATGTTTTATAAATAATATGGTAATATTTCTGTAAATATAATATCATCAGTTTTAATTCAATTTTTACAGCCTACCATTAAACCATTCAGTAGACCAGTAAAACATGTTGTAAGCATAAAAGCTGTCATTTTTTTATGGCACAAGTATCTATGTGTTTATATAATACTATCAAGACCTATAATTTTCAATGGGTGCCATGCACTATTCTCTCTTCAAATTACTGGTCTCAGGCTTTCAGCTAACATCACAAGAGTAATATTGTATCATTAACGGTAAAGTACAAAGTCTTTAAACAAGAAAGTTATAAAATATTTTTACTTGTTATTTTGAGCAGGTATGTTGAATTTATATACGTCCATTAGTATATAATGTTTCACTTTACTTGGTTCATGGACATGGTTAAAGTATGAATGCCACAATTCCTGATTTTTTTTATCTAATACACTTGGACATATTTCATAAGCCATTTTCATTATGCTACCAGCGTTAGGGAGAGTTGGTCTACACAAAGATTAAAGTCTAATCTACTGTGTATCAGATCTTATTGAGAGTTCATGCCTCTTGGACAAGTAGGTTGAGATCAGAGTCGCAGAGATCAGATTTCATTAAGATATTCAAACCTATGACACCACAGAAAAAAAAACAGACATAAAAACAGTCATAACGAGAAATGTATACATAAGATTAAGATGTGCAGCATGGCTGTGTGGTAAGAAGCTTACTTCCCAACCACATGGTTCTGGGTTCTAAGGCAAGTGTCTTCTACTATAGCCCAGGGGCAACCAAAACCTTATGAGTGGATCCGGTAGATGGAAACTGAAATAAGACTGTTGTCCTATATGTGTGTGTGTGTGTGTGTGTGTGTGCCTTTCAATATTAGTGTGTTTAAATCTCTGTAACTTAGTGGTTCACCTTAAGAGATCGATAGACTAAGTACTAAGCTTATAAAGAATAAGTCTTGGGGTTGATTTCTTTGACTAACAAAACCCTTTAAGGCGGTGCTCCAGCATGGCTGCAGTCAAATCACTAAAGCAAGTAAGAGAGTTAAAGAGCAAGAATGCACATAAAATATTGTTTATGCTTTTAGAGAAGCCAGTGGAGAAACAGAACCTGAGAGAGATTGAACCTACGTCTCAGTATTTAGCTCCATCTCTTTTATACCTCCTTTAAGTTCACACTTCTTTGGTTTCACATTGTCTTTCCTTTCTTCAGGGATGATAAATTAAGTTGCAGGGATGCAACCATCTCTACGAATTAGGGGCTTTGTCTCAAACTAAATAACTATTATCTTTTGACATTGAATAAATGATTTTTATTGTTTCTTGAATTTTGTGACACAACTTACAAAATAAAAACCTTATGTTTGCATAAACAATTTCCTAAACAATTTATTTTTCTATCCTCCTTTATGGAATTCGATTTGATACTTAGGTGTTTATTGTGACTGATAACTAAGTGACGAGTGTTGTACAAGTAAATATATTTCTTAGTCAATCAAGTTGGTACTATAAGATGGCAAACTGGTAGAAACAATACAGTGTTGGGTAAAATGCTTTGTGGTATGTATTCTAGTTCCTCGCATTCAGAGTTCAAATTCACCAGGGTCAACTCTACCTTTCTTACTTCTGTGGTCAAAAGTAGTAGTTTGGAGCAGTTAACTGTTATAATCATTTGAGTTTTGGATGAGCTGCCTTGTGGTATTTCTTCTGGTTCATAGTGTTTCAAGTTCAAATCCCACCACAGTTTACTTGGGCAGTGAACTGACTTCATTTACCTAGAATTAACATGAACAACTGGCCCTCGGTTGCCTTTTACTGTGTTCACACTGTTGCCAAGCAACCACGAGGCCCAGGTCTTCGGTTTGGGGATGACTTTCTACTTTACTTCCATTGAACCAGTCTCAGAGAACCTGGATAAGGGTCTATGTACACTGCTCTTTTTCCTAAGCCACACACACACATACACACTCTCATTCAATATCCATTTTCCATGCTGGCATGAGTTGGATAGTTCAACAGGAACCAGTGAGCAAGAGGACTGTGTTAAACCCCAGTGCCAGAGTTTGCATGGTTTCTATGGGTGGATGCCCTTCCTAATGTCAACTTCTTTACAGCGTACTGGATGCTTTTTACATGGCACCAGCAGTAGTAAAGTTAATAACTTGCAAGACAAGACCCACAACTGAGAGAATATAGAACTGAGGATGGTGGCTTTATGCCAAGTGATAAGAGGTCAAAGTATGACAGAGGGACAAGAACAGGTTTCATCATCATCATCATCATCATCGTTTAACGTCCGTTGGACAGTTTGACTGGGGTCTGGGAATCCAGGAGGCTGCACCAGGCTCCAGTTTGATCTGGCAGTGTTTCTACAGCTGGATTGCCCTTCCTAACGCCAACCACTCCGTGAGTGTAGTGGGTGCTTTTTATGTGCCACCGGCACAGGTACCAGGGGAGTCTGGCAGCGGCCACGATCGGTTGGTGCTTTTTACGTGCCACCGGCACAGAAACCAGTCAAGGCAGCACTGGCATCGGCCACATTCGGATGGTGCTTTTTACATGCCACCGGCACAGAAGCCAGTCAAGGCGGCGCTGGCATCGACCACATTTGGATGGTGCTTTTTACATGCCACCGGCACAGAAACCAGTCAAGGCGGCACTGGCATCGGCCACATTCGGATGGTGCTTTTTACATGCCACCGGCACAGAAGCCAGTCAAGGCGGCGCTGGCATCGGTCACATTCGGATGGTGCTTTTTACATGCCACCGGCACAAAAGCCAGTCATGCGGTAGGTTTTTTTAAAACTTATTTATCTCACATTCAGATAAATTTAGATGACTTCATTAAGGTTTCCAACAGCTACATCTTTCAGGAATGGTATATATAGTTTCAATATGCTGACTGCTTCTGTAGTGAGTCTGAGAAAAGTTTCATAGGACTCCTTTTCTTATCAAGTTAAAAAAAAATAATCCCTGGTGCTCCATGCGAAAGGAGAGCAGTGGTTGACATAATCAAATATAAAAGTAAATAAATAAACGTAGTAAAGACATTCAATGCCCAAAATTCCTATCAAATCTACATGACAAATACTTTTCCCCAAACATTTCATCTAATTAAGTAGATTGTTTAGACATGATAACTTATACAAGATACATACATAATAATGAATACACATAAAAGAGAAATATCGCAAACACACGCATCTACATTGATATATATATGTACGTCTGCATAAAAGAATATGCTAAGAAAAGTGCAAAAACAAAAATATATATATACACATGTATATATATATATATATATGTATGTATTGTTGACATATACAACTGTATAAATAATGACATTTTTTTCCTTCTCCATATATCATTTCACATTAAATTTCTATTGATGTATGTTTTCTATTATGTCAAAAGACAGCATGGCTCTATTGAGAACATATCTCCAATATAAATGGCATTATTTCAAAACCTGAAAATAAAGGTCACTTCGAAAAATTGATCAATGTTAGCAACGATGCATGAAAGATAAATTGAATTTGTAAATACTAAATTGCATTTCATATGCAAATTATCTTTTATTTCTATTTTTTTCTTTTCAATTTTATTTTATTTTATTATTATTATTATTTTTTTCTTTTCACTGTTCATCCAGTGTTTGAAGGAAAACATTTATCTGTTAAAGGAAATGGTATTTCTGCTATAAATCTTGTAAAGTGCCTTAATTAGAAAGAATATACCCAGCTATACTGAAAACTGAAAATGAATAAAAAAAAAAAATTACTGAATAAAAAAAATGTCTTGTGTTCGTAAAATATTCAGTCAGAACAAGTTAGAAAAAAGGAATATTATGGAAATAAAAAAAGGGGGGGAAGATATGAAGAAAGAAAAAACAAGTTCTCTTTTTTTTTTTTTTTTTGTAATATATCTTATTTAGTACATAGAAACTTAGCTCTACCTTTAATTACAGATATGAACTGAAAACACATTTCATACTGGAATTAGGTACCCCACTTATTGACCTACACTCGCTCCCACCAGCACCAACCGTTTCGTGGGAAAAGAAGATTCCAAAGAATTAACAAAGGAAGCATGTATTCAAAAGCTCTGATGATGTCATAGAACGTCTTTTGTAAGACAACTGCCTGTGAACTGGTTGAACATAAAGACTTGTTCTTGTTCTTCACTTGAAAGAACAAAGTTTCAAACAAAATAATTGGAGGCAGAAACTTAACTCATGCAGTACAAATGCATAAATATGTATGGTGTGTGTATGTGTGTATGGGTGTGTGTGTCTGTATACACACACACACACACACACACATATATATATATATATATATATATATATATATATATATTATATATATATGTATATGGTGGCTCACCATGCCGGTGGCACGTAAAAAGCACCATCCGATCGTGGCCGTTTGCCAGCCTCGTCTGGCACGTAAAAAGCACCCACTACACTCATGGAGTGGTTGGTGTTAGGAAGGGCATCCAGCCGTAGAAACATTGCCAGATCAAACTGGGCCTGGTGCAGCCTTCTGGCTTCCCAGACCCCAGTTGCACTGTCAAACCCATGCCAGCATGGAAAGTGGATGTTAAACGATGATGATGGTGATGATGATGATATATATATATATACAGACATGCATACATTATCATTATCACAATTTCAATGTATATACTCCAATGCATGCATGAGTTAGGTGAAGTTTATTGAGGCAAATTTTCTACAGAAAGATGCCCTTCCTGTTGCCAACCCTTAGCTGTTTCCAAGCACGGTAATATTTCCCCACAGTGAAACATATTTCTGAAGAGTATTAGAAATGAATGGCATTCATTTACAACACTTACACCAAGTCAAGACAAGGAGATATCAACATATAGATGTTCTCTCTCTCTCTCTCTCTCTCACACACACACACACACTTCTTGTATCTCTTGTTTCAGCCATCAAAGTGTGGTCATGCTGAGATACTGCCTTGAGGGTTTAGCTGAACAAATCAACCTCGGGACCAATTTTCCTAAACCTGGTACTTATTCTAAAGGTCTCTTTTTTCTAAATAGCTAAGTGATGGGGACATAAACAAACCAACACCAGTTGCTGAGCAGTGGTGGTAGAACAGACAAAAAGACACATACATCTCAAGATATATATTTATATATATATATATATATACATATATATCAGTGATGGTGGGACAAAGAGGAAGACACATACATTAAGATATATTATATATATATATATATATATATATATATATATATATATATACATATATATATACATATATATATACATCTATATATGTAGAAGGTTGAAAAGGAGCACACAAGTTGATATATATATGGAGAAAAAAAATTCAAGATAGAAAATGCTAAAATAATTTTATAAAAACATTTCAGTACCGGTTTCAGTCATTGAGACTTTTTCAACTGTAAGTATGGAAAGCACTTAAATTTGGAAAAATTAAGAGAAAAGTTGTTTTTTTTCAAATATTTGTATAGTGTTCAAATACAAGTGGTATTTTCCTTATTTCTGCCTGTCTCTGTCTCTCTTGTTAACTCTTGTAGGTTGAACCTCGAACCCACAAGAGTTAACAAGGGAAACAGACCGGGCTGTGTGTAGTGTTCTTGAGCAAGATGCTTTACTTCTCATTGCTCCAGTTCACTCAGCTGTAGGAATGAGTTGCAAAGTCACTGGTGCCAAGCTGTATCGGCCCCTTTGCCTTTCCATTCGATAAAATCGGTGGCATGGAGAGGAGAGGCTGGTATGCATGGGCGACTGCTGGTCTTCCATAAAAACAACCCTAGGTTGTGCGATCACCAGTGAGGTGACTTTCAGCTCAGATTCGTACCCTGGAGGGGAATCTCTTAGGTGCACCCATGGCCATTCATAACCAACCGAGTCAAGTTATATATATATATAATAAACACCAGGCTTCTTTCAGTTTTTGCATACCAAATCTTTAGTCAACCTGGGTTTATAGCAGAAACCGCCTGGCAAAGATGCCACACAGTGAGACTGAACTTGAAACTAAGTGGTTGGGAAGTAAACTTCTTAAACATACAGCTACACCTGTGTGTATGTGTGTGTGTATATGTGTATATACACACACACATACATATACATACAGAGTGGAGTCTAGTGCAACCTCTCAGTTTATCAGCCTTGATCAAACCATCCAGCCCATGCCACCATGGACAACGGATGTTAAATGATGATGATGATGATGATGATGATGATGATATAAAAGCAAATTTAACTAATAATGGAAAAGTTATGAAGTAAATTTGGCACTAAGTTAAATCTGAAGAAAATCGGTGATTCTAAGTTAAACACTTTCACAGGTTTCATTCTCGCTGAAATCACTCTGAAATAGTGCAGTAGAAAGAATGAATGGAGGATAAATGATACAAATTTTTGTAACTTCTCAAGAAAATGTCATGGAGACATTAAAATTGAGGCAGTAAAAGTGTAAGATAAAAAATAAGAAGAAAATGAAATTAATACCGCAAAATATGTAGTGGGCCAGCCAGCTGTAAGTTACCAAAAAAATAGCAATTGGTAATATCAAAAACTTGCAGGGCAAATAAACCCATAGCAGGCTAAGGGGGGAAAAAAAACTGGTCACAATAAAAGGAAAAAAATGACCAAATAAATAAAAGTGAAATCAAGCGACATACGAAATATGTTAATATCGAAGAAATAAATGCTGTCAGGCTTTTAGCTTTTTCCTTTGTATCCTGATTCAGAATTCATGGACAGTGTTCGTGTTTGATATAGAAAGTGACAATATGTGATTTATATGGAAGTTAGCATCTTGCAGCAGCATCAAATATATTTTACTTGCTGAGCATACACTGTTATACGCAGATAAATATTCGATTCTCAAAAGCATTTCGCTGATTCAACAGAGAAGTTTCTTGTAGGAGAGCAACACAGCCTGAAATCTTAACAGGTGACAGTCAAATTTAATGGTTTAGGAAATTGATGTTTGTTGGAAAATGTCAGGTTAATCTTAGAGGAAATGAAATAATTTCTAAATATGTCATTAATTCATATGTCCAATAAGAATATTGGTAATAAAATAATGAATTGTTTTGAAAGTAATATCTTTTGAATGAGACGCAAACATAGAATAATAAAACACAAACGAACAGAGAAAGGGCCAATTTCATAACCAAGTAGATATTTTGAAAATGAAAGAAAGATAGGTTCCAGTTGAATAGGATTTCCCTGTCTAGATCAACATCATCATCGTTGTTCTGCTCACCATCTTTATCATCATCTATCAATATCTTAATCAATATCTTTAGCAACTGTTCAGTGACCTAAAGAGCAAACTTCGAACCTGTAGTTGACTAACAATGGCATTATTTACCTCCATCCTTTGGCTATTATACTTGCTAGTAAGCAATTTTTCACATAGTAGCTTCATTTGCTCTATATATCAGCTAAATATCCTGCAAATAAATTCATCTTTAAAATAAGGCTGTCACTGGTGCCAACATATACCAGAAAGGAGGAAGAGGAGATTGCCATTACTAGAATACTGATTAAACGATGGAGTTTTAAAGTTTCAGCCTCAACATAGTCGCTAGACTTACTAGTAGCAGCAGCCAAATCCTCTTCATTTTCACATTTTTTTCTTCAAGCATCAGAGTAACTTGGGACTTATGAAAAGGAAAGATTTATGTTACTTGGACCATATGAAAGAAGGGATAATCTAAGGTCTAAAAACAAGCATGGACATTTAGGGCAAACTATAAAATGCTTTGGACAGGTTAAAGAGATAGAAATGACCCACTGGAAAATAATGGAGTTTCACCAAAGTTTAAGCCTCTAAAGAGTTACTTGACATCTCTTAGTAGTAGCAACCAAATCCTCTTGCTTTTAAACAGAACACACTGAGATATGTTGTCCTAGATACACTGTGTGAATAAAAGAAGAGATGGCTAAAACCTGGAATGTCTTTGAAGTTAAGTCTACTCAATGAAGACTGACTTAACCCTTTGGTGTTCAGATTATTCTGTTAAATGTAATGCTTTTTCACTCAAATTGTTTTGAATTAATCATACATTATCTCATAGCTTTGAAATCTCAAGGCAACGGGCTTGCAGTTCTTGATCAAGAGTGCACGAGTGCACTAAGTTATGCGGCCGGTTGATTGCCGGGGAGTAAGTCTGAGTACGACGAAGAGCACGAGTGTGTGTGTCCGTGTGTTATCGACGAGGCACAAAGCGGCGATTTTATGTGCCGAATTCTCGGTATCATGCATGAGCATGAACACGAGCGGTTGATTGCCGGGGAGTAAGTCTGAGTACGACGAAGAGCACGAGTGTGTGATTTTTAGAATGCCAATGTAGGTTAGGTGTGAAAGGCTAGATACAGCTAGTTCAAATATAAAACATGTAGAATATTTGGTCCGAATATGGCCAGTTTAAAACACCAAAGGGTTAAACACCAGCCACAACAACCAGGGCTCCTCTGAGCACAGCATACATAAAGTTGTCTTTGCTAAATGCTGATTTGACTACTTCTATTAGTGTGCTTGCATGAACTAGATCAACCTCCCAACAGTAGCAATGGATCTACTCCTTTCAGTTACTGCCACAAGAGTTTCATCACGGTGCTATTGTAAAGAAATTACAGGCTTTTCAAAACTAAAGGCATACCTCCATTTTCACCATCATATCTCTACATTACATAATGGCCACATCTCTCCTTTACACACACCATAAATGTATAACGATAATAAAAGTAATGGGAAATTATTATCAGTTCTTTAATCAGATGCTTTTATATAGATAAGGAACCAGTTTCTCTCCTTTTCTCTCGCTTTCTCTCACTTTCCCTTGCTTAGGTAGTTGATTCCTTTCACACTTTTGAAGAGCCAATAGTCATTTACAGCCCCTTTTTATGATTCAGTAACACCAACCAAGCCGTAATAATCATAGGCTGAATTGCCAGCACCATCTACCAAACGTTCAATGAAGACTACTCTGATTACATTCATATTTATGATATGAAAATTTCCCCGACGCAATTATCTGGTAATACATTATCGTCACAGCTATCGTCATCATCAATATTATTATTATTATTATTATTATTATTACCATATCATTTATGAAGCAAAATTAGATTATAACCTCTGAGCCAAGCTGACATTTCCACAAATATTATACAGATAATGTAAACATTTTATTCACAACAAAATGCATATCCGTTTGATGTGTGAGAGAAGAGAATTTCCATATATATTCTCGAATTCTTAATGCACGATAAACAACTCTTTCAATTACGGTTTAAAAAGGTAAGATACATATTATCGTCATGTGTAATTAGATAGTGATTTAATATGCCTCCCAAACTCGCCATGAAAGTGAAAGCGAGAAAGAGAACACCGTGATGAATAAAAACATAATGTAAAAAAAATATATATATATATAAGGGAGAAACAAATAAAAAAGAGAAAGTGTACTTCCATTAAATATACAATATGAATAATTTCTGGTTTTTGCATTTGCAAGACTTACGCTTTCCATAAATATTCAAGCAAAATGGAACATGCAAGCACATGCACATGTGCAAGTGTACAAACACACACACACACGTGTATATAGGCTATGTAGTTTCACAATATAAAAATATCATTGGTGCATGTATGCATGTGTGTGTGTATATATATATATATTACATACACAGTCAATGCTTTTTTTTTTCACTTTTCTGGGAACATATAGTTACAGATTTCTGGGGGATTTTTTTTTCTTTTTTGTGTGTTTTTAACAATATAGTTTACTTTTATTTTCTGAAAGGAAACTATTTCTTTTGCCCACATTATTTAAAAAAAAAAAAAAAAAAAAGGAAACCCTAAAAAAAAAAAAAAACTTGATTTCTTTGTAAGGCCAGAAGAAAATGATTTATTGCATCAACTGGAGTATATAACTGGTATCTAATTTATCAACACCTGGGAAAATGTAAATGGATAGACGTAACAAGCAATAATGAAAAACCTAAGGTGATTATTACCGTGGAAGCTTTAACTAAAAAAAAAAAAAAAATCTTCTTTCCATTTGTGTTCTGTATTTAAAGCACATCAGGGCAAGGACCACAATAAGTAGCAAACATCAAAGTGCTGCTTCGATCAGGGGTGGATATCATAGGATTCTCCTCTCACTCACACACACAAATTCCCTTTCTTTAGCTTTTTATAATCTTCATCACACCCATACTCTCTTGCTCTTTAAATGTTGAAAAACAAACAAATGAAATGAAGCCGAGAACTTATAAATAACGTGTAAAACAGCTTGACACACTGGATCACTTGCTGTAACTCGTGTTTCTCAATTGACAGTGAGTGGTAAAAGAAAAGTTTTGAATATGTGCAGGTGTAGCTGTATGGTAAGAAGCTTGCCTCCCAACCATATGGTTCTAGGTTCAGTCCCATTGTGCAGGGCCTGGGGCAAATGTCTTCTACTTTTGGGCTTACCAAAACCTTTTGAATAGATTTGGTAGACAGAAACTGAAAGAAGTCCATAGTATATATATATATAATATATATAATATATATATATATATAGGCGTAGGAGTGGCTGTGTGGTAAGTAGATTGCTTACCAACCACATGGTTCTGTGTTCAGTCCCACTGCGTGGCACCTTGGGCAAGTGTCTTCTACTATAGCCTCAGGTCGACCAAAGCCTTGTGAGTGGATTTGGTAGACGGAAATTGAAAGAAGCCCGCCGTATATATGTATATATATATATATATATGTATGTGTGTGTATATATTTGTGTGTCTGTGTTTGTCCTCCCAACCTCGCTTGACAACCGATGCTGGTGTGTTTACATCCCCATAACTTAGCGGTTCGGCAAAAAGAAACCAATAGAATAAGTACTAGGCTTACAAAGAATAAGTCCTGGGGTCGACTAAAGGCGGTGCTCCAGTATGGCCGCAGTCAAATGACTGAAACAAGTAAAAGAGTAAAGAGAGAGTATATATATATGTGTGTGTGTGTGTGTGTGTTTTTGTCCCCTCCACTGCTTGACAACTGGTGTTGGTGTGTTTACATCCTCGTGAGTGGTACAGCAAAAAAGACTGATAGAATAAATACCAAGCTTTAAAAAAGAAATAAATACAGGGGTTGATTATTCTCTTATTATTTCATTTTAAATTCTCTTACTTGTTTCAGTCATTTGACTGTGGCCATGCTGGAGCACCGCCTTTAGTCAAACAAATCAACCCCCGGACATATTCTTTAAAAATCTAGTACTTATTGTTTCAGTCTCTTTTGCCAGATCACTAAGTTATGGGGTTGCAAACACACCAATATATCGGTTGTCAATACACACACACCCACACACAGGCATATACACACATATATATACAAGTGCAGGCATGGCTGTGTGGTAAGAAGCTTGCTTTGCAACCACATGGTACTGGGTTCAGTTCAACTGTACAGCACTTCGGGCAAGTGCATTTTACTATAAGCCTTGAGTTGACCAAAGCCTTGTGAGTGGACCTTGTAGATGGAAACTGAAGGAAGCCTGTTGTGTGTTTGTATTTGTCCCCCGCCACTGCTTGACAACCAGGGTTGGTGTGTTTACATTCCTGTAACTTAGCGCTTAAGCAAAAGAGACTGAGAAAATAAGTACTAGGCTTTAAAAAGTTCTGGAGTCGATTCATTTGACTAAAACCATTCAAGGTGGTATTCCAGCATGGCCACAATCAAATAACTGAAATTATTAAAAGATATATATATATATACACACACACACACATATATACATATAAATAAATTAATATGTATATATGCACAAACGTATAAATATATATACACACACATAGAAATATATATATATATATATATATATATATATATATATATTATATACACACACACACACACACATAAATGTATATCATCATCATTCAAGATCTGTTTTCCATGCTGGCATGGGTTGTACAGTTTGACAGGAGCTAACCAGCTGAAGAGCTGTTCAGGCTCCTGTCTGTTTTGGCATGGTTTCTACAGCTGGATGCCCTTCCTAATGCCAACCACTTTACAGAGGTTACTGGGTGCAGCACCAGCGGGGATGTTTTTTACATGGCACCAGCACTTAGAAGCCCGCAACAGAAGTAGATGACACTTGCCCAACTGCTGTGCATTAGAACGAAGGCCAAACCTACAGTTACAAATTGAACTTAGCCACTCTGTCATGTATGCACTATTGTTCACAAATGCATTATACATAGATAAATAGACAGACAGACAAACAAATACATATACTCTTCTAATAAGCTGGAGTCAAGTGAGTTTGATAAAGTGACAAGGTGTCAAAGACTTTAGCTAGAAAGGAGGAAGATGGCTATAGAAAAAGAACAAGCAGCACTACAAGAAGATGTTGACAGATGGATATACAGGATGTGATAGACAATAGCAGACTAAAATGAAATGACTGATTGCTAAATTAAAACTTGCAACACTTAAAGTTTTCACAGGTTGAGTGAGGAGATATGTAGAATGGTAAATTGACCCATGGAAGAGGGAAGAGGGATGGGTGGTCACCGAAGGAGACGTTGATGGATGATGAGGATGATGATGATGGTTGTGATGATGTACGTGGTAATCATAAACAAAACAAAACAATGGCAATGCTTGAAAACTAATAAGTGAAAAGATATTTGAATGTTTTCTCAGTTCAAAGAAACCATATACAATAATGCAAAACAAAAACAAAAACAAAAATAAGAAAAAATATTCTTGGATAAAATGAGAAATACTGAATACAAATTGAGGCCAAGATGTTAGCTTGTTGCTTGTTTTTTCTTTTCTATTCTATTCATTGCTGTGTCCTGGAGGGAACAGTGGCTGTTTATGTTTCGTGGTGGTGGTGGGCATCTCAGTGCAGTAAATGTTTGGGGTTAGTGAGTGTAGGGGACATGTGCAAGATGGGTACAGAACAGAGAGAACACTGGAGGAATTTTAGAGTTTCATGGGAATAGATATGAATGGAGGAGCATCAAAGTCAGACTATGTTTGGAGAATGAAAAGCCACAGTATTTAGTACTGAGATAGATAGATAGATAGATAGATAGATAGATAGATAGATAAAGAGAAAGAGAGACAGAGAGAGACCTTTAACCCTCTAGCATTCAGATTATTCTGTTAAATGTAATGCTTATTTATTCACATTCGTTTTAAATTAATCATGCATTATCTCGTAGCTCTGAGATTTTAATGATGTGGCTGTTTATTTGTAGAAATGGCATTGTAGTGTAGGTGTGAGAGGCTAGACCTTGCCAGTTGGATATAAAATACGTGGAATACTTGGGCTGGATATGGCCAGTGTAGATGCTAAAGGATTAAAGTCTAAGATATTTAACCCTTTCATTACCAACCTGGCTGAAACTGGCTCTGGCTCTGAGTACAAATGTCTTGTTTCCATAAGTTTTGAATTAAAATCTTCCACCAAACCTTAGTCATAATTTATGTTCCTAAAACTAGCTTAATGGTAACTAAGTTATTCTACTAAATTCTTTGTAATATTTAAAGTAATTGAAAGAAATACAAAGCACCTCAAAATAAATATGGTAACAAAAGGGTTAAGTCACAGCAATAACAAAATCTACCTGCTGCTATTGCTGCTGGTTTCTGCTTTAGGCACAAGGTGAACAATTTTGAGGGGAGGGGGAAACTGAAGTACTTGACTGATCCATTACTTTATCATATCTGGAGGGAATGAAAGGCAAAGTTGACCAAAGTGGAATTCAGTAGGATTTGAACTTAGAATGTAAAGAGCCGGGATAAATAATAAAGTGTTTTTTGTCTGACACTCCAGCAATTTTGTCAATCCCCCACCCTAATAATAATAATAATAGTTCTTTCTACTAATGGCACAAGGCCTGAAATATGTGGTGAGGTGGGAGAGAGAGTCAATTTTACTGACCCCCAGTGGCCAGTTAGCAGATAACTTATTGACTTCAAAAGGATGAAATGTTAAGTCAAACTTGTTGGAATTTGATCCCAAAAGGTACTAAACATTTTGTCCAATGTGCTAAAGGTTCTGCTAGCTTGGCACCTTCTTAATAATTATAATAATCCTTTCTACTATATTCACAAGGCTTGAAAGTTGGGGGAGGGGATTGTCAATTACATCGACCCCCCCCCCCCAGTACTTGATGCTCTAATGATTCTGTCAGCTTGTTATAATAATAACAATAATACTCTTTACTCTCTCTTTTACTCCTTTTCTTGTTTCAGCCATTTGACTGCGGCCATGCTGGAGCACTGCCTTTTAGTCCAGCAAATCAACCCCATGATTTATTCTTTGTAAGCCTAGTACTTATTCTATTGGTTTCTTTTGCTGAACCGCTAAGTTACAGGGATGTAAACACACTAGCATCGGTTGTTAAGCGATGTTGGAGGTACAAAAACAGACACACAAACACATATATATACATATATATGACGGGCTTTCAGTTTCCATCTACCAAATCCACTCACAAGGCTTTTGGTCAGCCCGAGGCTATAGTAGAAGACACTTTGCCCAAGGTGCCGCGCAGTAGGACTGAACTCGGAACCATGTGGTCGGTAAGCAAGCTACTTACCACACAGCCACTCCTGCGCCTACAATAATAATAATAATAATAATAATAATAATAATAATGATAATGCAACAAGCAGCTAGCCAACCCTCATTTCTTCAAAAGCCCACTTGTTGCATATATGTATTCAGATCAGTAAATAAAGAAATAAATGCGCAGATTAAAAGACAGAAGAGAAGAATATTCAAAAATAGTGACTCCGTTTCCATAAAAATCTATGTGATATATCAGTTATGAAGATGTGTGTGTGTGTGTGTGTGTGTGTGTGTGTGTTGGTAGCTGGGCTGGGGTGAAAGTTCTTTAAAATATGTGTACACACACACATATACACACATACGCACAGACATACATACACAACCCACGGACACACGCACACACACACACATATGAACTTAAACAAAAAAACATATGCATGCACACTGTTAAGGTCAGTGCAGTATTTGAATATATTCCTTTGTAAAAACCTTTGAAAGGCCAGAGGCATAAATAAAAATAAGAGATGGGGAGAGAGAGGGAGGGAGACAGAGACAGAGATGGAGAGAGAGAGAGACAAAGTGGGGAGAAATAGAGAGGGACAGAGACAGTAAAAATAGAAGGAATGAGTAGAAGAGAGAGAGAGATAGAAAGATGCTGAGGTTCTCTGATTGAATAGCATCTTTGATGTATGGAGACTCCATCAGCAGGGCCTGGCAACATCAGATGAAAAATCGTTCATATTTCAGATAACACATTTTGCCTCCCAGAGCTTTCTCAACAAGTGAAAGTCGGCTGTTCTAGTGACAATGATGGATAATAGACAGCTTGGAGTAATGGTATCAAAGAACTGATCAATGGTGAAATAAGTGAATGTCACAAGTCACAATGCAAGATCAGATCTTGAAATACTAAGAAAGCCAAGATAGATTTCAGGTGATTTATCTTTAAACATTGCTGAATGACTTCAGCTGACAAATAAATGAGAATATGACAACTGGGTTTATAGAAACATATTTTTAGTTGATATATATATATATATATATATATATATATATATATAAAACGGTGTGTGTGTGTGTGTATGCACACATATGTGTAATACATATCAATGTATAAATGAATGTGTGTGTGTGTGTATATATATATATATCGTAAATTCTTGAGTATAATCCGGATTTTTTCCCCAAAATTTAAAGGTCAAAATCCCTAGTGCGTACTATATACTCCAACAGATTCTTGAAGAGAGGAAAATGCATTGCGTGGTCTCTTAAAAGCTATCATCTTAATAACTAAATGTAGGTGTATGTGTTGTTTGTGTGTGAGAGAGAGGGGGGGGGGGGCAGGAAAACAGGATTTTCAAGAAACTGCTGATGTTTTGGACCAGCAAAAATTAGACTATTAGTCATTGATGAGTTGATGTGCCACGGATAGAAGAAGGGTCTGATATCTCCAGAGTTGGCTCTTCTCTCATGGCAATGTGAACTTATTTAGATACATGAACCTCATCATATAGGTGCACAAGCACGTGTGTGTGTGTGTGTTTGGTGAGAAGGTTCATGATTTAATGCTATGTTCCCTTCTGGCAAGATTTGGATGGTTTGACAGGATCCGTAACACCCAATGATTGCATTGTGCTCTGCATGGCCTTCCTAACAAACTGTTTTACAGCTTGTACTAGGTGTTTTTTTTTTCATGTCACCAGCACTCGTGAGGTTGCCATACAGCTTGCATGATTATGAACCCAAAGGGGAGGAGGACTTTATGCTAGGAGTTGGAGAGTAGAGAGGGCTAAAGTATGAGAGAAAAAGGGCAGAGCAGAACAGGTCTCTTGCTGTAGAGGAACTTCATGACTGCTCATATTTTAGAAGAGATGGTGGTAGTGATCAGGTAGAGCTGGAAAATGATAAAATTGGTAGTAATAAGGTGTCAGGGTGGACATTCAAGGCACAAGTTGAATAGGAATGAGTGCGGTAGTGAGGCCAGAAGTGAGGAGTAGGGAACAGGCAGAATAATAATGATGATACCATAAAAAGAAGCCAAGAGGAACAGGTGTGTTCTCTCTGCTGTTTTCCCTTTTATCCCTTTCTGTTGAAGAGCACAGGCTTGAAACATCAAAGACTTTTCCACCTTTACTGCAAGTCAAACTAATACCCACACCTTGTTTGTTTTTCCCTCACCCGTCTCTGTCTTTTCTGTTCTGTAAATCTGAACCATTTAAAACATGCAGTTGGGTTTATAAATACACATATACACTGACGGAAAATAGCCAAATGAAATAACTTAAACCAATGAATAACTACTAAGTATTCTATTGTTAAGAAAAATTAAATCTCACAAAACATAGTTTTTCCCACTCCCATCAGGTAAGTAAAACAATATTAAGTACTGAGTTTTCCCATCAGTATAAGGTTACACACTTTATGGGACAGCATGCTTTGTTGGTTTTAATGAACCCAAGTACCTGTTACATATTTTACCAGGGACTTCTACTTTGTCACTTAACCCTCTAGAAGTAACAGCTGCACTTCCATCAAATTACACCCTAATTTCTAAAAAAAAAATTAAAAATTAAGGACACATTTGATATTGTAGTTCTTAGAGACACAAAAAGACAGAATCTCTTTGATAACCCCATGATTGTCTTGGTGTTAATTAACAAGTACAAAATAAAAAGGGACGGAAAGTATTTCAATGGGTCTGATAAGGATTCTGCTAGCTCATCACCTTAGATAGAGCAAAAAATAACAATTGATAAATATTTATTTCTTTATTGCCCACAGGGGGCCAAACACAGAGGGGACAAATAAGGACAGACAAAGGGCTTAAGTCGGTTACATCGACCCCAGTGCGTAACTGGTATTTCATTTATCGACCCCGAAAGTATGAAAGGCAAAGTCGACTTCGGCAGAATTTGAACTCAGAACGTAACGGCAGCCGAAATACCGCTAAGCATTTCACCCAACGTGCTAATGATTCTGCCAGCTCGCCGCCCTTATAAATATTATTAAATATTATATCAGGCTGTGCCAGTGGCACATAATAGGCATGCATTACACTCTTGAAGTGATTGGCATTAGGAAGGGCATCCAGCAATAAAACCCATGCCAAATCAGACTGGAACTTGGTGCAGTACTCCAGTTTACCAGTTCCAGTTAAGCCATCTAACCCATATGAGCATGGAAAGCGGATGTTAAATGATGATGAATATTATATCAGACATCATCATCATCGTTTAGCCTCCACTTTCCATGCTAGCATGGGTTGGACGGTTCAACTGGGGTCTGGGAAGCCAAAAGGCTGCACCAGGCCCAGTCTGATCTGGCAATGTTTCTACGGCTGGATGCCCTTCCTAACACCAACCATTCCATGAGTGTAGTGGGTGCTTTTTACGTGCCAGACGAGGCTGGCAAACGGCCACGATCGGATGGTGCTTTTTACGTGCCACCGGCACGGAAGCCAGGAAAGGCTGGCATCAGCCATATATACACATATATGCAATTATTTGTATGGTAAACAAAAGTTACTTATCTAAGCTGATAGATGGACCAGGAGT